>NC_050573.1:473200010-473307510 GCF_011100635.1 Trichosurus vulpecula
AAGGAGAATGCGCATATGTTTTAAGAACCTTTGGGAATTGTGAGCTGTTAACCTTTCCATTTGTATGTTCCCCTATAATGCTTCATAGTAAACCCTTCTTGAATTCACCCAAAGATTGTTGAGCTGTAACAAGAGAACAGAATAAAAGAGAGATGAAGTATTTTCTTGTTGTCTTGGGGCCACATGGAAATCCAAAAAAAACAGGGGAAAGAAGATCAAAAGCCATAAAAATGCTAATGAGCCAATATCTGGACTGGTTGGTCAACTTTCAGGGCCTAGGCTTATCACCTTCGGTGGCCATACACATTACCTCCATCACATTGAAATATAAAGAATGCTGGTTGTGACATCAAACAATCTGTGTTCTTATTCCAAGAGTGTAATGATTTCCAATTGGGGGAACTGCAAATAAATATGTCTAGGGACCCTGAATTTATTACATAAAACTGAGGACACTACAATGATTACTGAGTTCATATAAAGAGCAACTAAGTTCAGAGTTGAAAGGTCAGTCAATGGTCAACAAGCATTTACCAAACACTATGTATCAGGCACTGTGGATAAAAAAAAAAAACAGGTAGAAAGAAAGACATTCCTGTCCTCAAGAAGTTTACATTCTAATCAGAAAAGACAATACATAACAAGAAGCTAAAGAGGGAAGGGAAAGTGGGACTAAGGTGCCCAGCATGGGAACATGGTAGAAAACCTAAAAGGTAGCTGAGAGATGAAAGAGTTAAAGATCCATATGCACAAAATATATTTACAGTAACTCTTTTTGAGGTGACAAGGAATGAAAACTAAGGAATTGCTCATTTATTAGGGAATAACTGAACAAAGTGTGGTATATGAATATATTTAAATACATTGTGCTATAAGGAATAATGAAAGAAATGTTTTCGGAGAAACCTGGAAAGATTTGAATTGATGTGATGTGAAGTGATTAGAACCAGAAGAAAAATCTATATATGATTAAAACATTATAAAGAAATCTCTGAAAGACTTTAGAACTCTGATCAATGCAATGTTCAACTATAATTCCAGATGAAGTATGCTGCCATATTATCTCTCTTGATAGAAAAATGATGGCATCTTGTAAGTTATATAGTGGCAAGTCAGGGGAGAAGAGTGTGTGATGAAATTCCTAAGTTTCAAGAAGCAAGAAGACAAGTCAGAGATACGCAAGATTTAGTATATGTATATGTATATGTATTAGTATGTGGCAGCTAGGTAACACAGTGGATAGAGTGTTGGACCTGAAGTCAGAAAGAGCTAAGTTCAAATCTACCCTTAGACACTTACTAATTGTCTGACCCTGGACAAGTCACTTACCCTTTATTCACCTCACTTTCCCCATCTCTATTATTTGGATAATAATGCCTACCTTTCAGTGTTGTCATGAGAATAATTTAGATAATATTTGTTAAGTGTTTACAAATGTTAAAGAACTATATAAATGCTGCTGCTGGTTGATGATGATGATGATGATGATAATGATATGGTAGGAATGGAGTAGTTGGTCAAGAAGCTGATTAACAGTTCCTAATAAGCAATTACTCTACTTGCAGATCTAGTGGTGCATATGTGTCTCATTTGAGTACTTAATTATTTTTATCCTTAACTAGAGACAAGAGAGACTTGGTGCTGTCATCCAAGTTAATAGTATCCTTATGCTCCAGAAGCTAGAAATATCAGAAATAATGGAAAGGATAATCCCAGATCACAAGATGTCAAGATTTAGAATGTGATATGTTTTTGAGGAATTAATTTCAGAGAATGAGGGAGTAATTATTCTCTCATGATCGTTCTTCTAACATTTAGCAAGAAATGATATCAAAACCAATTTTTTATGTGATGTGTTACCACGTGCCATTAAAAAGTGAGAGCAGAGATCAAAACAAAACAAAATCCAACTTTCATACCCAAACTAGATTAATTAAGACTCTAACACAGCCAGCTGAGTTTTAAGATGATAGAGATGGGTCTACAATGCAAATAAAATACAACTATTCTTCCAAGGCCTTTGATAATTCTTTGTGTCTCCAAAACAATAGAGTGCTCCCATATCTATGAAAGTCACACAACAATGAGTCTTCAGCAGAATTATAATTCAAGTATGAATTGTTCTTGCTCATGTAAAGAAAAAGATGCACTTTTGTTGGCCTTTATTAGTAAAGCATCACTTTAGATCTTCACTTAAAACTTTCAAGGACAATAATTAAACAGGGCACAAGTGAATGAGAGTCTCTCCGAACTCATTGTTGGGCTTTTGGACAGGACAGCTCTGCCACAAATAAAAACTTAATTAGACTTTGGGCGAAGATGACATTTGACAGGATGGGATGCCTGTGCTGGATAGTTTCTCAGAATTATCCTAAAGATGCCCTAGAAGTTATTAACCTGGTGATGATATTGGGATATTTCTTATGTCTTTTCATCCTTGCTTATTTGCTGGTTGTGTATTTCATTTTGTATTTAACTTTTATTTCTGTTATTATTACAAATTTAGAGCAAAGTTTCTTAAGCAGAAAATTATATGCCAGTGCCACTTTGAATCAGCAAGTTAACAAGACTATGGTCCCCAAATGTATTACAATACAAAATGTATTACAATAATAGGTCAGGAAGATGGGTCATATCTCACTCTTCCCCTCATTGCCAGTCCTAAGATTTTCCCCAATATAATCACGTTATCCTTCAACACTTCCCCAAATCAAATTTTCCCACCATTCACTTTCTTTTGCTGCACCAAGTGTAGGCCTCTCAAAACAATTGTAACTCAGCCTAACATTGGTGATGCAATGTTACTGGAAGGAAATATCCCTAATTCTTCCCAGTTCCCACTTCCCCCCAACAACATCATGTGAAGTGATTAAGATGTCTTTCTCCTTTGACCCAAAGAATCTGCTACTAGTCATATACTACAAAGAAATCATTATTGTTAAAGTCCCTTTAAATATTAAACTGGCAGTACTTTTTGTGGTAGCAATGAACTGGAAATCAAGGGCATGCCCTTCAATTAGAAAATGGCTAGACAAAGTGAGGGACATGAATATAATAGAATATTACTGAGCTATATGAAGTAATTAATAAGATGAATGCAAGTAATCAAGGACGGATTTATATGAACTTAGTCTGAGATGTAACCAAGAAAACAATATGTGCAATGTCTACAGAAAAGGAGAAAGAAAGAAAGAAAAGAAAGAGAGAGAGAAAGAAAGAAAGAAAGGGAGGAAGGAAGAAAGAAAGAAAGGAAAGAAGGAAGAGGAAGGAGAAGAAAGAAAGAGAGAGAGAAAGAAAGAAAGAAAGAAAGGGAGGAAGGAAGAAAGAAAGAAAGGAAAGAAAGAAGAAAGGAAGAAAGAAGAAAGAAAGAAAGAAAGAAAGAAAGAAAGAAAGAAAAGAAAGAAAGAAAGAAAGAAAGAAAGAAAGAAAGAAAGAAAGAAAGAAAGGAAGGAAGGAAGGAAGGAAGGAAGGAAGGGAGGGAGGGAGGGAGGAAAGAAGGAAGAAGGAAAAGAAAGAGAGAATATGGCAAAATAAGCAAAAGAGAAACATCATCTCAAAGAAGAGTTACAAAAAAAATCTCCTATTGTTTGCCCTTCATTTTTTAAGACGACCAGTGATATCATGGATGATGTCTTGACTTCTGTGTGAACTGGATTTAAATGAGGCGGAGTTGCTGAGATTGTTTACAGAGGGTGTCTGCTGTTCCTGCTACAGCTTCCTGGAGCCTCACGGGAGAGTTGGATGAATCAGGTGGACAAAAATTGCGGATGAACAGCCCCAAAGAAGGGTCAGCAAGCCCTCACACCCGGGGATTATAGGCCCCCTGAATGTCCAATATACCCTATATGTCCCCCTACCTCTTTGCAGAGGAGAAAAGTCTCTAGGTGTGGAACATTGCATCTGTTTTCAGCAACTTTTTAAGTATTGATCATTTTTGCCGATTGTTTTTCCTTTCTTTTTTATTTTAAAACATTCTTTCTTTATATGATGACTTTCTGAGAGAAGGGGAAAGGAATAGAAGGGAAATTTAGGCAAAGTAAAGAAAACAAAAGAACAACAAAAACTTATTTTAAAAAGAAGATATCAATTTTTAAAACTCTGGAGATCAATAATATGAGGCAAAAGTCATAACACAAGGAATCCCAGAGATTTTCTTAACGCTTTTACTTTATAGACACATAGATAGAAAAAACCCAGGGGATTTAATAGGTTTGCCTGCAACTAGGGATAGAATCAAGATTGTAATCCAGGGCTCCTGACATCTCCTTTAGCACAATTTTTCTTTCCACCGTACCATTGTCGAACTGAATCTTCACTTCTCAACCATTTGTTTGTTCCATCCTAATGTATTTTTCCTTCTTGAGATTTAAGCTTCAAGAGAGTCAAGGAATAGAAAGAATTGGCTCCTTAAAGAGATAAGCAGCAAGATACTGTTCATCCTGAGCAAAGACCTTCTTACCGATAAAGTAGGTAGTAATTGGGCTAGTTGTCCTACTCCTCATTTTCTTCTATTTAAAATGCATCAGTTATATGCAGCTTTACACTTTAAATTTTCTTTTACTTATTTTAACACATTGATCCTTTTAACAACCCTGTGGTGATGGCAGATCACATGATATTGTGTCTACTTTAGATGGGGAAACTGAGATTCTGAGATATTGAATGTCTGACCCAAAGAAATACAACTCATAAGTGACAAAGTTACTGATGTTCTGATCTCCAGTTCAATATTCTTTCAATACTCTATCACACTTACTCTAGAAGCTGAAGCATAGATCGATTTGATTTGTATCTATATAACACTAAAATAGTACTTTTGGCCAATTCATTTTGATAACTAATCAAAATCAGCAGGAACTTGGATAGACTGGGTTATTGGGCTGTATGGGCTTGTGTATGAAAAAAAAGTTTCATTTGTCTAGGAACTTCTTATAGAGAACCCTGGAGTTCTACCTCCCGCTTGACGTCAGCAATAGAGCTACTTCAGTAGCTTCAGAAATATAGTTCTAATGTCAAATATTCCTTGATCAAAACAAAAAAGTCATAAATTTTCTTATTACTTTCTCATCATCATCATTTCAAATCAGTTACTTCAAATATACTCTCCCAAAATTATAAGCCTGGCAATGATACTGATTATGGAAAACATTTATAACAGAGTATTAAGCAGGAGGATAATTCAGGGACTCTGAAACTGGTTAATAAAAGAAGATAAACTTCAGATGCAGAAACAGGTACTCCTAAGCTAACAGAGCAAACAAGCTCTGTATCTGATATTATCCCACCTTTATCACATAGCTGCTTTTCATAAAAGGTGCTGAATTGATGCTATTGCAAAAGAAACCCTTAATTTATCCACTTATTTGGAAGTGTCAGTGTTAAATATCTCACATATATGTCGTCAATGAACTATTCTATCTTGTCTTATGAATGAGAGGATAGTCATTTGGTTATTTTTCATCCTTATCCTGCTTTCAAGGGCTAATACCCATTAAGTATAAATTAAGAAAGTGAATTGCAAACACCATATTAACAATGAACTTATTCCAAAACCAAAACTGAAGCCTACAAGGTGAAATAACCAAGTCATGCTTAATTTGGAAAGACAAAGGCTAAAGGCACCACAACTATTTAAGCTTGCATCAAAGGCCATAATAGATTAGTTATATGAAGCTGAGGAGATGTTTGCAAATAAAGAGATTTTTGATCAGACTTGTGGGAGTGGGATGCTCTAAAAGTCTGTCTATATTGAAAGATAGTAGAATTTTGAAAGAAAAATGTGACCTTGGCTGGCCTTTGCTTTCTCTGTTCCTTTATTGATTAAAGGGAGAATAAAGCTTGCCACAGAGAGCAGCAAATTTAATTTTCAATAGAATCTACAGTGAAAATAAGGAATTAAGTAGCTAAAGTTAAGAGCATTTGTTTCCATGTTCCATAAATGAATAGACTGCTGACTCCATCAGTGTCATGCAGGAAATTACCTTTAGATGCCAGCTTTGTCAATTATAGAAAGCATAAGGATATCTGGAGAACAATTGCTACAATTACTAGAGGAGGTTTCCTTTGTCATCTGTATTACCACAGGGTAACAACCACACATCTTCTTAATCAACACACAGGAGATAATTGCCAGGGAAACACAAGGTTAAGTGGGATTTGTTGATTATTAAAGTTGTGTTTACAACATCAGATGGATCTCATCAAGTTCAACATTCATTCTGTTTATTATGTTCAGCTTATAATTATTTATTGATAACAACCAGATGTTCTTCACAAACCTTAAATCTCTTCTGAAATTCAGTCTTCAATAAACTTGAAGCATTAGGTGAAAAACAGATTAGAATCTTCCTTTATTAAAGTTCTTACTAAGAGAATACTTCCTTCATTTTATCTTTTAAAGGCTCCTCTATCCCTTTAGGCAAGTTGAACAATTCTAAGAAAAGCATTGGAAAAGCTAATAAAATTAGCTCTTTCTTTGCTAGCCTTCCTCAACTCATGTTTTGCTCTAAATCTTGTGGATAAAGGTAAAATTGGAAGGATAGTTTTTATGATTCAAAATATTACTTTAAAACTCCTTTTATTGGGTGTAATATATTAAAATGAGAAAAATGAATCAGTCTATCAGGCTTTTCATGCACCCGTTTACGTTCATTGACATGTAATTGATGCAAAAAGTTCAGCTCACATAAATATTCTTACCTTTTGGATTTTAGTTATAGGTGACTTATGTGTGCATATGTATTATTCAATACATACATACATGCAATATACAGGCACACACATATTACGTTTATATGTATATTTGTGTACATATCTATAGTGTATACTACTAATATTGTGTGTGTGTGCATGCACACACACACATATAGAAGTTATTAGGCATTTTTGAAATTTCTCTGTTGAAAGTGATTCATGCCTAAGAACAAAAGCTTAAGTAAAACCAACAAGAGCACATTGTGGGGATGGACAAAATAGATGCCCAGTCAAATACCCTAAACTTAACCGTGAGTCTATGTGGAATCCCTGTTCTCTCTGAGTTTTTCTTTCTCTTTGTGGCTCTCTTCCTTCTGTATCTCTCTGAGTCTGCCTCTTGGTTTCTTTCTATTTATGTCTCTTCTGTGTCTGCCGCTATCTCTTTCTGTCTCTGTCCCTTTCTCTTTCTTAATATCTGTCTCAGTGATTCTTTCTATCTTTCTCTGTCTCTATCTCTCTTATGTCTTTCTGTTGCCGTCTGTCTGTCTTTCCTCCACCCTTCCCTGAGAATTATATAGAGATAGAGATATATGTATGTGTATGTATGTATGTATGTATGCATGTATGTATGTATGCATGTATGTATGTATATATACACACATATATGTCTATATGTATGTATGTGTGTATGTATATGTGTATGTATATTATGTACTTATATATGTATGTATATGTATATACACATATAATTATATGTATATGTGTAGGCATAGGTATATATGTATTATAGGTGTATATATGTGCACATACGTGTGTGTATATTGTGTATTTATACATACATATACATACATATATACATGTATATGTATATATGTATGTGTGTATATCTCTGTGTGTATATATAGGTATATAGGTGTATTCGCATGTGTTATGCATGTGTATGCATATGTATATGCATATACATATATGCATGTATTTGTGTGTATGTGTATATGTGTTACACATATGCACACATGCACATATATACACATGCATGTGCGTTTATGTGTATGTATGTATATGTGTTACACATATGCACACATGCACATATATACACATGCATGTGCGTTTATGTGTATGTATGTATATGTGTATTGTGTGTATGTATATGCATGCAGATACTTATATACAGATTGTTATGTCTATATGTGTATAGATTTATGTGCATTCATATATGTATGCATTTATGTGTATTCATATGTATGTGTATATGTATCTGTACCCTCTAGTACGTGTGTGTACATGTATATGTGTATGTGTATGTATATACACGTGTGTACGTGTGAATGTACATATGTATATACACAAATGTATATACACTATATATACATGCATGCATATGTATCTATGTGCGTATACACACATGTGTATATTTGTTTATGTGTGTGGGTGTGTGTATACATGCCCACACCCACACCCCCCCCACACACACGCATAAATGGAATGTAATCCCATAGTAGAAGTCACTAACATTCACGAGTATCTGGAGAGCTAGGGTGTCCTTCCTGCAGAAGGGTAGCTTTGAGTTGAATCTTAACAGAATCCAAAGAAAGTGATGCAGAGGTGAAAAGGGACGACATTCCAGCCGTGATGTATATTCAATGTAAAAGTATAGGGAGATGCAGTGTCATAATGTGATTAAAGATCTTTCCTACCCATTCAACAGTCACCAGGTGGGGCCAATTAAAGGAGATCTGATTAGAGGCAAGCTTATACATTTATGATGCCAATCTGTGATTAAAGATCTTTCCCACACCTTTTTGCTAAGTAGCTGCTAAGCTTCAGGCCCACACCTTTTTGCTGATTGGGCATGAAGCCCTCAGGCCCTAAAAGGGTATGTATACCCAGAAAGTAGCCACTGAGAACTGAGAATTAAGAAGTCAGAAGCCAGAAGCAAGAATTCAGAATCCAGCCCAGGGAGGAGAACTAAGAACACTGAGATGACAGAGCTATAGAAAGAGTGAAGAATGGAGAGTGGAAACTAGGCAACTGCAGAGACCAGAGAATTGAGAAGAGAGAGAATGCAGGCAAGCAGACAGTTAGGATTCATGAGTTTATGGGTAAGCCACAGCACAGGGCAAGGTTACAGGATGACTTGATTCCTTGCTATAAGACTGTGTTATAATTTCCTTGTTGCTACATTGAGGTGGACTTACTGATTTTGGAATATAACTACTGCTATATCCAATTGAAGTTATTGGTCTTGAGGTTTGATCCTCTGGTATCTAAATAAATGGTATACTTTCTCTGCCTTCTACCTAGAGTTTTTCATACTTTGCGATTCTGAACCATAAAGATATGTTCGTGGTCATCCTCGAGGTCATGAATCTTGTCTTACTGATACACATGTCCAAGGAACAGGAGGAAAGCTGGTGTGGCTGGAACATGGATTACACAAAGTATAAGAAGGCTAGAAAGCCAATCTCCTAGCTTTCTAGGGAAGGTAGAAAAAGCCTAGTAAATTAGTGGTAAGTTATGAAGAGCTTTAAATGACAAAGGACTGTACAGTGTGCTAAATTTTGGAGGTGGCTGGGCATCCCTGGTATTTACTGAGTGTTAGTGACATGGTCAGACTTAGGTCTTAAGAAAATCACAGCTGAGTGGAAGATAGATGGAACAAGGAGGAGATGAGGAAGGAAAATTTTCCAAAGGTGACAGGTGCATGGGAGGAAGGGAGTGCATAGGAGACATTTTGGAAAGGCAAAACCCACAAAATTGGCTAATCTATGACTAAAATATACATTTTAAAAGTTTTAATTATATTTTACATTTATTTGGTCTGAATAAATGGGTACATCCCCTGAATAGAGTAAGGGGAATACAAGGACTCAGACAGATGCCAGTTCTTTTATTGATCCCCAATTCAAATCTCCTGCCAGGCTCTTCATTGGCCAGATGCAACGCCCTGAGTGCCTATGTTATGCCCTCCTCAAATGCTTCATTTAAGCAGGCATATAAGCCTCTAATCTTTCACCTAACCAGAAGCCTGGTCTCTGCTAGATCACAGCTTATTAGTACTGTTCTAATCAGTCACCTGACTTACATTCTGCTAAAGCTGGGGGAAGGTGGGGGGAGATATTTTCGACTCTGGAAACAAAACTGCTTCCACATTTCTCACAATTTCCCCCTCTTTTCTTTTATTCAAATTTTGTTTCCATATCTTTGATGCTCCCTTACTCCCCTTCTGATCTGAATTTTTCCCCTTAACCATCACCCCTGTAAGTAAATATGGGAAGTGGTAAAGGCTGATCAACACATTGACAAATCAAAGGGGCCAGTTCCTAAAACATACCTTTTGGAACAATAATTTTAAAGAAATGACTGAATTTTGTAATCTTTAAAAATGAGAAAACATAGCTTAAAAATAAAACACATGGAGGGGTGGAGCCAAGATGGCAGCTGGAAAGCAGGGAATTACATGAGCTCCCACCCAGATCCCTCCAAACACCTATAAAAATGGCTCTGAACAAATTGTAGAACTGCAGAACCCATGAAATAGCAGAGGGAAGCAGGACCCCAGACCAAGACAGCCTGGATGGTCACAGGGTAAGGTCTATTGCACGGAACTGGGAGCTGAGCAGAGCAAAGCCACCATGAGCCGTGCCTGTACCACCAGAGCAGGAGCCAGCTGGAACAGACCTTAGCACCCTGAATCAGTGAGCTGTGGCAGTTACCAGACTTCTCAACCCACAAACACCAAAGACAACAGAGAAGGTTAGTGGGAAAAGCTGCAGGGAAAGAGTGAAAGGAGTTTGTGTTTCTGGCACCACCCAGGGGGCAGCAGAGGAGGTGCAGTTACAGAACTACATCTGCAGTTGCTTCTGGCCCCAGGCCTACATGGTGGGAGGAATTAAGTGGCAGATCTGAGTGGGAGTGCAGAACCAGCTTAGATCTGAGTCCTGTCCGGGTTGGTGGTTCTTGGGGAAGGAGTAGTGCTGGTGTGGCAGAGCTTGCTGTGTAGCTCTGCCAAAAACAGTGCAGCCCCTCAAGCTTGGGACAAAGTATTCTATATCTAAAAGCTGTCATACTCCGATGAAAAACTCAAGGGTCAAGTAAGTTGCCTGGGAACATCTCCAGGCAGCGAAAACAGACTCAGATTCAGACTCAGATTTTGCATTGTTTCTTTGCTGACAAAGAAGACCAAAACATATGGCCTGAAGAAGTCAACAAAGTCCAAGAGCCTACACCAAAACCCTCCAAGAAAAACAAACTGGTCTCATGCCATGGAAGAGCTAAAAAAGGAGTTGGAAAAGCAAGTTACAGAAGTAGAGGAAAAATTGGGATGAAAAATGAGAATGATGCAAGAAAACCATAAAAAACAAGTCAATGATTTGCTAAAGGAGACCCAAAAAATACTGAAAAAAAATTGAAGAAAACAACACTTTAAAAAATAGACTAACTCAAATGTCAAAAGAGCTCCAAAAAGCCAATGAGGAGATGAATGCCTTGAAAGGCAGAATTAGCCAAATGGAAAAGGAGGTCCAAAAGACCACTGAAGAAAATACTGCCTTAAAAATGAGATTGGAGCAAGTGGAAGCTAGTGACTTTATGAGAATTCAGGATATTACAAAACAGAACCAAAGGAATGAAAAAATGGAAGACAATGTCAAATATCTCATTGGAAAAACCACGGACCTAGAAAATAGATCTGGGAGAGATAATTTAAAAATTGTTGGACTACCAGAAAGCCATGATCAAAAAAAGAGTCGAGATATCATCTTTCAAGAAATTATCAAGGAGAATTGCCCTGCTATTCTACAGCCAGAGGATAAAATATAAATTGAAAGAATCCACAGATCGCCTCCTCAAATAGATCCCAAGAAGAAAACTCCTAGGAACACTGTCGCCAAATTCCAGAGTTTCCAGGTCAAGGAGAAAATACTGCAAGCAGCCAGAAAGAAACAATATGAATATTGTGGAAAAACAATCAGGATAACACAGGATCTGGCAGCTTCCACATTAAGGGAACGAAGGGCTTGGAATATGATATTCCGGAGGTCAAAGGAGCTAGGATTAAAACCAAGAATCACCTACCCAGAAAAACTGAGTATCATGCTCCAAGGCAAAATATGGATTTTCAATAAAATAGAGGACTTTCAAGCTTTCTCAGTGAAAAGAACAGAGCTGAATAGAAAATTTGACTTTCAAACACAAGAATCAAGAGAAGCATGAAATGGTAAACAAGAAAAAGAAATTACAAGGGACTTACTAAAGTTGAACTGTTTTGTTTACATTCCTACATAGAAAGATGATGTTTATGATGCATGAAACCTCAATATCATGGTAGCTGAAAGGAATATGCATATATATATATATGCATGCATATATATATACATATGTGTGTGTCTATGTAGGTATATATATGTATATATATATATATATTTGTATATATATGTATATACATACATATACATATATGTGTATATATGTATATATACATATATGTGTTTATGTATATATGCATATACATATATATACACACATACATACATATATATATATATATATATATATATATATATATATATATATATATATATATATATATATATACACATACACACACACACACACAAAGGGCACAGCGTGAGTTGAATAGGAAGGGATGATATCCAAAAAAATAAAATCAATTTTAGGGATAGGAGAGGAATATATTGAGAGAGGGAGAAAGGGATAGATAGAATGGAGTAAATTACCTCGCATAAAAGTGGCAAGAAAAAGTGGTTCTGTAGGAAGGGAAGAGGGGGTAGGTGAGGTGGAATGAGTAAATCTTGCTCTCATCAGATTTGACCTGAGGAGGGAATACCATACACTCTCAATTGGGTATCTTATCCCACAGGAACGAAGGAGGAAGAAGATAAAAAAGGGCAGATGATAGAAGGAAGGGCAGACGGGGGGAGGAAGTAATCAAAAACAAACATTTTTGAAAAGGGATAGGGTCAAGGGAAAAAATTCAATAAAGGAGCGTAGGTTAGGAAGGAGCATAACATAGTTAATCTTTCACAACATGAGTATTATGAAAGGGTTTTACATAACGATATGCATGTGGCCTATGTTGAATTGCTTGCCTTCTTAGGGAGGTTGGGTGGCGAGGGAATAGGGGAGAGAAGTTGGAGCTCAAAGTTTTAAAAACAGACATTCAAGAACAACAAGAACAAAAACATTTTTTCATGTGACTAGGAAATAAGATACACAGGCAACGGGGCATAGAAATTTATCTTGCCCTACAAGAGAAGGGAAAGGGGGATGGGAGGCGAGTGGGGTGACAGAAGGAAGGGCTGACTGGGGAACAGGGCAACCAGTATATACACCATCTTGGAGTGGGGGGAGGGTAGAAACGGGGAAAACATTGTAATTCAAACTTTTGTGAAAATCAATGCTAAAAACTAAATATATTAAATAAATTAAAAAAAAAAACTCAAGTGTTGAGTAAGTTAGCTGGGAACATCTCCAGGCAGCCAAAATGGACTCAGATTCAGACTCAGACTTTGGAATCTTTCTGTGGTGACAAAGAAGACCAAAGCATACAGGTAGAAGAAGTCAACAAAGTCAAAGAGTCTACGTCAAAAGCCTCCAAGAAAAACATGAACTGGTCTCAGCCCATGGAAGAGCTCAAAAAGGATTTGGAACAGCAAGTTAGAGAAGTAGAGGAAAAAGTGGGAAAAGAAATGAGAGCAATGCAAGAAAACCATGCAAAACAAGTCAAAGACTTGCTAAAGGACACCCAAAAAATACTGAAGAAAGTAACACCTTAAAAAATAGATGAACTCAAATGGCAATAGAGCTCCAAAAAGCCAATGAGGAGAAGAATGCCTTGAAAGGCAGAATTAGCCAAATGGAAAAGGTGGTCCAAAAGACCACTGAAGAAAATACTACCTTAAAAATTAGATTGGAGCAAGTGGAAGCTAGTGACCTTATGAGAAATCTAGATATTCTAAAACAGAACCAAAGTAATGAAAAAGTGGAAGATAATGTGAAATATCTCCTTGGAAAAACCACTGACCTGGAAAATAGATCCAGGAGAGATAATTTAAAAATTATTGAACTACCTGAAAGCCGTGATCAAAAAAAAAAGGATCCTAGATATCATTTTCAAAAATTTATCAAGGAGAACTGCCCGGTATCCTAGAGCCAGTGGCTAAAATAGAAATTGAAAGAATCCGCTCATTGCCTCCTGAAAGAGATCCCAAAAAGAAATCTCCTAGGAATATTGTCACCAAATTCCAGAGCTCCCAGATCAAGGAGAAAATACTGCAAGCAGCTAGAAAGAAACAATTTATGTATTGTGGAAACACAATCAGGATAATACAAGATCTAGTAGCTTCTACATTAAGGGATCAAAGCGCTTGGAATCTGGAGCTAGGATTAAAACCAAGAATCACCTACCCAGCAAAACTGAGTATCATGCTTCAAGGCAAAGTGTGGACTTTCAATAAAATAGAGGACTTTCAAGCTTTCTCAGTGAAAAGACCAGAGCTGAATAGAAAATTTGACTTTCAAACAAAGAATCAAGAGAAGCATGAAAAGGTAAACAAGAAAGAGAAATCATAAGGAACTTGCTAAAGATGAACTGTTTTGTTTACATTCCTACATGGAAAGATGATGTATATAATTCATGAGACCTCAGTATTAGGGTAGCTGAAGGGAATATACATATATAGAGAGACAGAGGGCTTAGGGTGAGTTGACGATGAAGGGAAGATATCTAAAAGAAATAAAGTCAAATTAAGGGATGAGAGAGGAATATATTGAGAAAGAGAGAAAGGGAGAAATAGAATGGGGTAAATTATCTTGCACAATAGTGGCAAGAAAAAGCAGTTCTGTTGGGAGGGAAGAGGGGGCAGGTGAGGTGGAATGAGTGAATCTTGCTCTCATCAGAATTGAACTGAGGAGGGAATAACATATACCCGCAATTGGGTATCTTACCCCACACAAAAGAAGGAGGAAGGACATAAAAAGGGGGGGATGATAGAAGGGAGGGCAGATAGGGGGAGGAGGTAATCAAAAACAAACACTTTAAAAAAGAAAAATGTGAATTGGTTTCAGGACCTGGAAAAACTAAAAATAAATTACAAAATCAAATGAGAGAAGCAGAGGAAAAATGGGGAAAAGAAAAGAAAGTGATGCAAGAAAGACTCAACAGCTTGGAAAGGAGACACAAAAAATATTCAAGAAAATAACACCTTAAAAATAGAATATGCCAAATGGTAAAAGAGGCCCAAAGAGCCACTGAAGAAAATTCCTTAAAAAGCAGCATTGGTCAAATGAAAAAGAGGTACAAAAATTCACTGAAAAAAAAAAGAACTTGTTAAAAAGTAGAACTAGGACTTAAAGAGAGATCAAGGAAAAATAAAACAAAATCAAAAGAAGTAAAAATAGAAGGAAATTTCATTGGGAAAACAACTGATCTGGAAAATAGGTAGAGAAGAGATAATTTAAGAATTATTAGACTGCTTGAAAGCCATGATAAAAAAAAGCCTAGAAATACATTTCAGGAAATTATCAAGGAAAACTACCCTAATATCCCAGAAGCAGAGGATGAAATTAAAATTAGAAGAATCCAGTTGCATCCAATATTGAAAGAATATAAATTGCACAGATTAAGAGAAGGGGTAACAGAATACTTAAATAACAAAATCTTAGAGAAAGAAATTGAACAATCCATCAATGAGGTACCTACTAAAAATGAATCCTCAAGGTAAATTAACAAGTTAATTCCACCAGACATTTAAAAAAAAAGTACTTCCAATGTTAAATGAACTGTTTGGAAAAATAAACAGAGTCCTTCCAAATTCTTTTCATGACACAATATGATGCTGATACCTAAACCAGGAAGAGTGAAAACGGAGAAAGAAAACTATAAACTATATAACTATTTTCCTAATGAATACTGATGCAAAAAATAATAGTAAAATTGTAGCAAGGTGGTTACAGCAATATATTACAAAAATCATACAGAATGACCAGGTGGAATTTATATCAGGAATACAGGACTGGTTCAGTATTAGGAAAATTACCAGTGTAATTAACAATATCAATAACAAAACCTACAGAAATCATATGATTATTTCAATAAATACAGGGAAAAAAAGCTTTTGACAAAATAAAATGACCATTCCTATTTTAAACCATTATAGAGCATAAGAATAAGTTGGGCTTTCCCGGAAATGATAAGCAATATTTATCTAAAATCATGAGCAAGCATGATCTGTTGACTTTCATGAACTGATACTGAGTGAAGTGAGCAGAAGCAGAACATTGCACACAGTAACAGCAATATTGCACAATGATCAGCTTTGAATGACTTTACAATATTCTCAACAATTCAATGATCTATGACACTTCCAAAGGACTTATGAAAAATGCTATCCATTTCCAGAGAAAGAATTGTTGGAGTCTGAATATAGATCAAAGCATACATTTTTGACTATTTTTTGGTTTTGTTTTGTTTTTGGTCTGTGGATTCTTTCACAACAAGATCCTTATGGATATGAGTTTTGCATGATTACACGTGTATTACCTATATCAAATTGATTACAATTTCAGCGAATAGGAAAGGGAGGGAGGGAGAAAGAGAGAGAAATGAGAACTCAAAATTTTTTGAAGTGTTAAAAATTGTTTTTACATATAATTAGAAAAAATAAAACATTCAAAAAAGAAAAAATGATACTGACTAATATTGGCTATATCAGATATATCAGTTTTTTTAAATTTAGATAATACTAATACTATTTTTATATTATTGACAGGTCCATTTATGCCTAGTATTTTATTGCTTTTTTAACAAGAAACTGTTCTATTTTTATTTTATTTATTAATTTATTTATATTTTTGATTTATTTTATATGTTTATTTATTATTTAAAATTGTATTTCATTTTTACGATCATCTTTTTTCTTCTATCAAAATGAATATACAATTTAACTATTTTTTCATCAGTGTGATCTGTCATTCTTTTTAGTTTTGCGTATGTGGAACCATCCATATATTCCTAGTCATAGTGCTTAATCTGTTGAATATAATACTATAGCCTCTTCATTCATATTTCACTCAATATTTTGAATTATTATGTTAGTGATAATTTTCATGCTTTGCTTTATTTCCTCCAGCTTATTTATCATAACCATATTTGTTCCATAAAAGATGTTTGATGAGATGCCTTCTACCTCTCTTTTTAAAATTCATTTATGCAACATAAATACTATTCAAATGTTTGATATATATTGCTTATAAATCTCTCTGGCTTTTTAATCCTTTAAAGTACATTTGTGACTTTTTCCATTTCTATTTTTGTGATGGAATCATGTCAACTTCCCATTATTTCCCATGTATTTAATGGAGGCAGCTAGGTGACTCGGTAGATTGTATGCTGGGCCTGGAGTCAGGAAGACCTGAGTTCAAATGCAGCCTCAGATATTAGCTAGCTGTGTGACCTTGGGCAAGTCATTTAACCTCTGTCTTAATCCCCTGGAGAAAGAAATGGCAACCCACTCCAATATTTATGCCATGAAAACCCAAACGGGGTCACAAAGACTTGGGCACAACCAAACAACACCAAATGCGTTTAATGTTTTTTAAATACTCAGCGAATTAATTTAAATTTTATTTTATATATATATATATATATATATATACACACATATATATGTATGTATGTATATGTGTGTGTATGTGTGTATATATATATATATATATATATATACACACATATATATGTTTCTGCCTATGCCTATATTTCTATGTCTTAAATATGGTTTGAGAGGGTGGTTTTATTTTCATTAATCTTGCAAAGTCCATTTTATGTAAGTCCATAATATTCACATTCCCTATTAATACAGTAAGTTTGGTTTTTCCCCACACTATAATACATTTATAATGTTTCTTTTCTTTGCACCCACATTCTCCTCTTTGCAAGTAATAAAAAAGGATATAAAAATACATTAAATCAATACTAGTAGCTTTGTTTGAACTATCTTGAATGGTCTCTTCAACTCATCTTACAAAATCCAGATCCAGATTACTCGTTCTTTTCCTGTATTTCTCACCTTTTATCATTCTTTTGTAATGATTCCACTATATTTGAAATTTGTTTTCCTTGTTATTCTTTTCTACCAATCTCTACCTTCTCTCCTTAAAAATCAAACCATGAATTTGTCTTTCCAATAAGATTTCATTGCCTTTTTTGTTTGTTGTCTACAAAAACAAAATAAAACAAATTTCCTTCAGGACAGCAAAAATTATCTTAAAGCACTCTATACTCTAATAAGGTCTCTTATGACTCTATTAAAATTATGCAAGATATCCTGAAACAAGTAATAAGAGATATAATTTTATTTAATAATAATGTGGCATTTATCAAGCAAGGAATAAAAGGTAATATTTATACTTACCAAAGGACATCTTGAATAACCAGTGAAGTGTTCAAATGGAAGAGCTTGCTGATACCTTCTCCGGAAACTTCTCTTTGGAAATAATATGATGATTGCATCAGGTCTTGCAATACTTCAGAACCTCTTAAAGCTGTCATCACTTGAAAGAGTCTGGCTTAGCTATTCCATGTGTCAAAATCAAGTAGATGATCAATAATGCATGCTGACTAAACTATATTCATCTGGATAGACATAGTATAACAGTACATGTATCTTGGAAAAACTGTAAGTGGATAATGGACCGTGTTTAAATTGATTGAGAGCATTCTGGAGTGATTTTGGAAAAAATATGGCATTTTTAATGATCCCAACTTCTACATGAATCATGAATTTTTGATTTTAACAATTCCTGTCCTTTATTTATTTTGAAGTTTGCCCAGGTTCAGCTCTGTGGGAAGACTGCTTCTGTTATATTCCAGAAATTTTCATGTTTTCTGCTTATCAATTCATCTTTTACTGTAAGTTATTTTTTCTATGATTTGTTCACCGATCCAATGATTTAGGATTTGATGACCAATTCTTCATTTAAGGGTATGTCTTCTGCATGTCCTCCCTATATTGATTACTATTTTTTAATTAAATTATGGCATATGAAGGATATGCTTAGTAATTTTTAACAACATTTGAAATTTTTCTGTGTCCTAATACATAGTCTATTTTTGCAAAATCTTATGTGGTGCTAATAAATATATTTGTTCTTTAGTGCCCTCATTCATAAGGCAGCAGAATATTTGTTTTTAGATTTAAATTCTTGAAGAGTTGTTCATTTCTATATTTTCTCCTATATTTATCTGTCCATTGGTTTTATCCAGTTCATTAAATATTCCAACGATTATTATATTACTATATATGTCTTTTTCGCAGTTGTCAATATTTCCCTTATAGATTTAGATATACTATTTCTTATGTATTTGTTTAATATTGATATCAGTACATTCTCTATAGCTCCTTTCATCACAATGTAATTTGCTTTTATCTTACTGATAGTGTGGTTTGCTTTTCTTTTTCCTATGGCATTATTGTATCCCCTGCTTTTTTCAGATGATAACCACTCATTTTAATTCAATGCAAGCAAAAGATGTGAGATATTTTATCCATTTGTCACTATTACTTTGTTGAATAATTTAGTCCAGTAGCATTGAAAGTTGTGAGAATGGGGGCAGTGCCAAGATGGTGGCTGGAAAGCAGGGACTAGTGTGAGCTCCCCGCCGAGTCCCTCCACAAACCTATAAAAATGGCTCTGAACCAATTCTAGAACTGCAGAACCCACAAAACAGCAGAGGGAAGCAGGGCTCCAACCCAGGACAGCCTGGATGGTCTCTGGGTAAGGTCTATCCTGCATGGAGCTAGGAGCAGAGCGGAGTGGAGCAAAGCCTAGCATGAGCGGCACGGACCAACTGGACCAGGAGCCGGGCGTAGCATGCCCTAGTGCCCTTAATCAGTGAGATGCAGCAGTTACCAGACTTCTAAACCCACAAACACCAAAGACAACAGAGAATGTTAGTGGGAAAAGCTGCAGGAGTGGAAGGAGTTCTCGGTTCAGCTACCACCCCTCGGGCAGTGGAGGTGGGGCTGCTACAGAAGTACAGCTGCAGTTGCTTCCAGCCCCAGGCTGAAGATCTAAGTCCAGTCCCGGTTGGGGGTTCTTGGGGAAGGAGGAGTGCTGGTGTGGCAGAGCTGGCACATCCCCCCAGGCTTGGAACATAGTTCTCTAAACTCTACAAGCAGTCATACCCCACTGAAAAACTCAAGGTTCAAGTTATTTGGCTGGGAATGCAGCCAGACAGCGAAAACGCACCCAGATTCAGTCTCAGACTTTGGATTTTTTCTTTGGTGACAAAGAAGACCAAAACATACCACCAGAAGAATTTAACAAAGTCAAAGAGCCTACAACAAAAGCCTCCAAGAAAAACATGAACTGGTCCCAGGACATTAAGAGATTGAAGGGCTTGGAATGCGATATTCTAGAGGTCAATGGAGCTAGAATTAAAACCAAGAATCACCTACCTAGCAAAACTGAGTATCATGCTCCAAGGCAAAATATGGATTTTCAATAAAATAGAGGACTTTCAAGCTTTCTCAGTGAAAAGACCAGAGCTGAATAGAAAATTTGACTTTCAAACACAAGAATCAAGAGAAGCATGGAAACGTAATCAAGATAAAGAACAAGAAAAAGAAATTGCAAGGACTTACTGAAGTTGAACTGTTTTGTTGACATTCCTACATGGAAAGATGATGTGTTTAATTCATGAGACCTCAGTATTAGGGTAGCTGAAGGAATGTGCATATATGTGTGTATATATATATATATATATATGTATATGTATATGTGTGCATTTATGTATATGTGTGTATAAGTGAATGTGTATGTATGTATATATGTATGTGTATACATATATATAGAGGAAGAGAGAGTCGGCACAGGGTGAGTTGATGATGAAGATATCTAAAAGAAATAAAGTCAAATTAAGGGATGGCAGAGGAATATATTGAGAGAGGGAGATAGGGAGAGATAGAATGGGGTAAATTATCTCGCATAAAAGTGGCAAGAAAAAGCAGTTCTGTAGGAAGAGAAGATGGGGCAGGTGAGGGGGAATGAGTGAATCTTGCTGTCATCAGATTTGACCTGAGGAGGTAATACCATACATACTCAATTGGGTATCTTACCCCACAGGAAAGAAGAAGGAAGAAGATGAAAAAGGGGGGAGGATGATAGAAGGGAGGGCAGATAGGGGTGGAGATAATCAAAAACAAACTCTTTCGAAAGGGGGCAGGGTCAAGGGAGAAAATTCAATAAAGGGGGATAGGCTAGGAAGGAGCAAAATATAGTTAGTCTTTTACAACATGAGTATTGCGGAAGGGATATACATAATGATACACATGTGGCCTATGTTGAATTGCTTGACTTCTTAGGGAGGGGGGTGGGAAGGAAAGAGGGGAGAGAATTTGGAACTCAAAGTTTTAAAAACAAATGTTCAAAAACACAAAAAATTTTTGCATGCAACTAGAAAATAAGATATACCAGCAATGGGGCATAGAAATTTATCCTGCCCTACAAGAAAGGAAGGGAAAAGGGGATGGGAGGGGAGCGGGGTGACAGAATGGAGGGTTGACTGGGGAACAGGGCAACCAGAATATATGCCATGTTGGAGTGGGGGGGGGGAGGGTAGAAATGGGGAGAAAATTTGTAATTCAAACTCTTGAGAAAATCAATGCTGAAAACTAAATATATTAAATAATAAAAAAGAAAGTTGTGAGAATTACTTTAATTTGTGTGTGTGTATGTTTGCATGCATGCCCATATGTTTATATATCAATTTCCTTTCTCTTTAGAGTTGTTAATTTGTCCCTGTCAGTTTTGCTTAAACTACTGTCACGCTATCCTTTAAGCAAAGCTCTTACTCCTTCCTCTCCTCCAATACCCATTCATTAAATCTTTCCCTTATTTAGGAAATTTACTTACTATTGTTTTTTTTCATTTTTCTCTTTTTTCCTCTCAGTTTTGTTTTTAATTGAAAATCTCCCCTTCTTTCATTTCCTTTCCTTAGGTCTTTTCTGTTTTGTACTCCAGAAAAAAAGAATTTCTTTGCTTGGTTCTAATAATTAAATCTCTTCCTTTCCTGTTTATTGTGAAAATTCTTGCCTGATTTAGCTTCCAGAGTACTTAGCTGGAATTACCTCATAAACGATTTATATATCCTTGGCATTATATAATTCACCCTATTATCCCTTTTGCTTTTGTTTTTGTCCATTATTTTTAGAAGCATTACTTCATAATGCTAATCATGTCCATAGAGGGTGTTCCACGTGGTATGTATTACCCTCTATTCTAAATTTAAGTTTTATTCCTGCCCTCTCCATCATCATTTTTTTCTTCCTATTGACTGCGTTATATCATTTCTGGGTGCATCTTTCTTCCACCCTTCTGGTGCCAGCTAACCTGAGGGATTCTATTTTCCCTTATCATGAACAACAAGGTGTTGTCCACAGAAGAACATTCTCTCAAAAACACTAAGTCTTTGGCATAGTAAGACCTACTTGGGAGGAGAAATAACAACAGAAATACCCAGATATTTTCATTTACCATTAGAAGGCTCTTGTGTTTCTCTCTCTCTCCCTCTCTGTCTCTCTCTCTCTCTCTGTCTCTCTCTGTCTCTCTCTCTCTCTCTCTCTCTCTCTCTCTCTCCTCTCTCTCTCTCTCTCTCTCTCTCTCTCTGTCTCTGTCTCTCTCTCTCTCTCCCATGACTCAACCCAAAATAGGCAACTCTGCATAGGTTAGCAACTGGTTCTCAGTGTTTGTATAGTGAGAGGGTGCTTTAGTGAAGTAGCAGCTCTAGGAGCATAACATTCACTTATCCATGCTACCACTTCATGCTTACCAAAAGCTGCACTCAGCCTGGTCTTTATAGACAGAGACTACCAGAAACATGGAACTGTGAAGCTTCATAAGGGCCTAAAGGGAGATATAAGACCATCTCAGAATACCCCATACTATTGACGATGCCAAATTCTGGATCTTGCAATAAAACCAACTCTTCTCCACATTGGGACAAAATGGGACACGAACAGTTAACAAAAGGAGATCCACCTTTCCCTAACATAGCAAGACAACAATGGCACTTAGCTTCTCTGGATGCTCTTCCTCCCTCTTCGCTATATGTAAATGTGTCTGGTTGCATGATTTTCTGAAATCCACCAAGTTGGAGGTTCCCCAGCACTCTTCATCAATGAAGCAGGAGCCAATCGGATGCTAGAAATTTTTCTCCTTTTAGGGAAAACTAATCTTTAGATAGACAGAAGGGAAGGGTGAGGGTTGGGACTAACTAACCCATGTTGTAAAGAAACAGTGGTAGAAATTAGTCCTATCCCAGATCATATCCATTATTCCTCTAGCTAGGGTAAATAAGGGCCTTTCATTTTTGGCCATTTTGGAAAAGGATAGTGATGGTTTTCTATACAGAATGTCTCAACATCACAGTTCTTGATTCTTGGCATTGCCCCATGAAGAAGATGATATGATTTTTTCCCTTTACTTCCCACCTCACGAAGCTGACCATTATCACTGTCTACTAATTTTTGTGAGGTGGGGGTATAGACAAAAACTAAAGTATCATGGTCAAGCCTCTACAACAGGAGGGGATTACAATGTGGGTCCCAAGTGCAAGCCCACAAACTGTTTTATGACAGCATTCTCACTAGTATCATTGATAATGAATAGGTTGTGGTTAATAAAGTTGGCTTAAACGTTAGCCTTCTATGGTTTTAATTCATTAGTATTTTACCTTGCTCAGATTCTGACTTTTTTAACCAATGAATTTTTCTGTAATTATTGCATATTTCCATAATTAGTGTATATATTACTATATATATATAAAACAGTATACTGTGTATATTTTTATAATTACTGTATATATATATATGTATATATACTTTATATTCTTTTTTGCATGTCTCTGGGAGGTGGGATGAGAATTACTAAGGACTGGACAAAGTGTCATGTACACCAGCTTATTACTCACATGAATAGTAGGTCTTGCCACATTTATTTGGGTGAATTTTTGGCCAACATGGATGAGCTTCATGGTGATGGAAGAGAGGATTGTGAAGTAGAGGTGAGGGCTGGGTGTATTCTAAATATTAGGGATGGTTAAAACAAAAATACAGAGACAAGTGACAGAGGAGTGCATGTGAGGAACATAGACTAGAGAAAAGCCAGTTTGGTTCATAGAATGTTGTAAAAGGAGTAATGTGCTGAGGCTAAAAGTAGTGAAAGGTCAAGTTCTGAAAGTCTTTAAAAGCTAAATTGAAAAAGTGCATTTTGTTCTAAAGGCAAAAGGGAGCCACTGAAGGTTATTATATAGGAAAGTGCTTTGATATCTTTGTAGAGGAGAAATGAAAGTGAAGACAGATTTTGGACAAATAGAACAATTTGGAGGCTACTGTAACAATCTAGAGATGATGACGGCCAGAATTTTGATGGAGTTCTAATGAAGAGAGAGAATAGGGGCCATTTTGGGAATAGGGTCCTATTAAAAAATATGCATAAAAGGTAAGATGAAGCAATGTATCAGATATGTGGGGTGAACATAAGTCATAAAGAATAACATGTTACAAACCTGAGAAACTCTCTCTGTCTGTCTCTCTTCCTGTCTCTCTTGGTCTCTCTACCTGTCTCTCAGTCTCTGTCTCTCTCTTCATATATGTATGTATATGTAGGTGTATGTATGTGCACACACACACATATGATATGTGCATGTTTGTCTACACATATAAATATATAATATATTATTATACTTATGCACCTATATATATATATATATACACATTACACCAAATTAATAAAATATGAAATAGAAATCTTTAACAAACCAATCTCAGAAAGAGAAATTGAAGAAATCACAAAGGAACTAACAAATCTGAAAAGGGGAGCAGTTAGACTTGTCCTAGAGAAACTTAAAGTTTATTTAATTATACATTTAAAGAGCAATCAATACCTGTGATATAACAAGTAACAGTGAAAGAAGGCAATCTAAGTTTCCTTTTATGAAACAAATATGACCATGCTACACAAACTAAAAAAAGGTAAAGCAGAGAATAAAAAATGTTGTTAATAAATATTGATATAAAATTATTTTTAAAATAATATAGTAGCAACAAGACTGCAGAAACATTCAGTCAGAATATTTATTATGGCCAAATGGAATATGAATCAGGTTTGCAAAGATTACTCAAGGTATAAAAGCAATTAGTTCAGTTAATTATACAAATAAGAAAAGCACCTTATTATTTTCAGTATGCACAGGGGAAAAAGAGCTTTTGTCAAAATACAGCACACTTTTTGCTAAAAACCTTAAGAAGCATAATGAATGGAACTTCTTCAGGAAGGTTAAAATTATGTAACTAAAATCAACGTCTGACCGTTTCCACAATGGTTTGAAAGTAGAAGTTCTCAGGTCAACAAGGATGAAGCAAACTTGTAAAATAGCCTCTATTTGCAGTTGACATTTTGTCTTATTTAGAAAACCCTAGAGAATCAGAGACAGAACAAATGGAGATGAATAAACAGATTGTCATACTAGAGAGATACAAAATAAATCCACACAATATCGGCATTTCCATATAATACTTATAAACAGAGAAAGAAGCAATAGAAATGAAATTTTCTTTTCTTTTTCTTTAGTTTTTTAAAATTTAGTTTTAGTTTTCAACTATCATTTCCACAAGATTTTGAGTTACAAATTTTCTCCCCATCTCTACCCTCCAGCCACCCCAAGATGGCATGTATTCTGATCACCCCTTTCCCCAATCTGCTTTCCCTTCTATCACCCAACTCCCCCATCCCCTTTCTCCTTACTTTCTTGTAGGGCAAGAGATTTCTATACCCCATTGCCTGTATTTCTTGTTTCCCAGTTGCATGTAAAAAACAATTTTTTAACATTTGTTTTTAGAACTTTAAGTTCCAAATTCTCTCCCTTCTTTCCTCCCCACCCACCCTCCTTGAGAAGGCAAGCAATTCAACATAGGTTATACATGTATCATTATGAAAAACACTTCCATAATAGTCATGTTGTGAAAGACTAACTATATTTCCCTCCATCCTATCCTGTCCCCCTTTATTTAGTTTTCCCCTTTGACCTTGTGTACATACACACTCAATTAGGTATCTTATCCTACAGGAAAGTAGCGGAGAAGGGGCTAAGAGGCAGGGATGATAGAAGGGAGGGCAGATTGGGGGAGGTGGTAGTCAAAAACAAACAGTTTTGAAAAGGGACAAGGTCTTAGATGTCATTGCTTCATATTCAACTCACCCTGTGCCACACACACACACACATATATATATGTATATATATACATATATATGTGTGTGTGTGTGTGTGTGTATATGTGTATATATGTATATATACATATATAAACACACACATACATACATATATACACATACATACATATATATATATATATTTATACACACACACACAGACATATATATTCCCTTCAACTACCCTAATACTGAGAAAGGTCTCCTGAGTTACAAACGTCATCTTTCCATGTAGGAAAGTAAACAAAACACTTCAACTTTAATAAGTCCCCTAAGATTTCTCTTTCCCGCTTACCTTTTCATACTTCTCTGGATTCTTCTTTTTAATAGAGAGAGAGGAAGGCAGGGCAACTACAGTTAAGTGACTTGCCCAAGGTCACACAGCTAGTAAGTGTGTCAAGTGTCTGAGGCCATATTTGAACTCAGGTGGTCCTGACTACCAGGCCAGTGCTCTACTCACTGCACCACCTAGCATCCCCTCTTTTCTTGATTCTTGTATTGGAAAGTCATTTTTCTATGCAGATCTGTTTTTTCATCAAGAATTCTTGAAAGTCCTCTATTTCATTGAAAATCCATATTTTGCCCTGAACTATTATACTTAGTTTTGCTGGGTAGGTGATTCTAGATTTTAATTCTAGCTCCTTTGACCTCCACAATATCATATTGTAAGCCCTTCAGGCCCTTAATGTAGAAGCTTCTAGATCTTGTATTATCCTGATTGTGTTTCCACAACACTCAAATTGTTTCTTTCTGGCTGCTTGCAATATTTTTTCCTTGACCTAGGAACTTCGGAATTTGGTTACAATATTTCTAGTTTTCTTTTTTGGGAACTTTTTCAAGAGGCAATTGGTGGTTTCTCTAGATTTCTATTTTACCCTCTTGTTCTAGAATATCAGGGCAGTTTTCCTTGATAATTTCATGAAAGATGATGTCTAGGATCTTTTTTATTTGATGATGACTTTTCAGTAGTCCAGTCATTTTTAAATTATCTCTCCTGGAGCTAGTCTCTAGGTCAGTGGATTTTACAATGAGATATATCACATTGTCTTCCATTTTTTCATTCTTTTAGTTCTGTCTTATAATTTCTTGATTTTTCATAAAGTCACTAGCTTCCACTTGCTCCATTACAATTTTTACGGCAGTATTTTCTCAAGTGCCTTTTGCACCTCCTTTTCTATTTGACCAATCCTGCCTTTTAAGGCATTCTTCTCTTCATTGGCTTTTTGGAGCTCTTTTGCCATTTGGGTTAGCCTATTTTTAAGGTGTTATTTTCTTCAGTATTTTTGGATCTCCTTTAACAAGTTGTTGACTTGTTTTTCATGATTTTCTTGTATTGCTCTCATTTCTCTTCTCAATTTTTTCTCTACTTATTTTACTTGATTTTCCAAATCTTTTTGAGCTCTTCCTTGGCCTGAGACCAATTCATATTTTTCTTGGAGGCTTTTGATATAGGATCTTTGACTTTGTTGACTTCTTCTGGCTGTATATTTTGATCCTCTTTGTAATCAAAGAAAGATTCTATAGTCTGAGTCATTTTATGCTGCCTGATCATTTTTTCCAGCCAATTTCTTGACTTTTGAACTCTTTGTCAGGGTATGACTGCTTCCAGAGTGGACAGTGCTTTGTCCCAAGTTTCAGGGGTTTTGCTCTGCTGTTTTCAGAGCTACTTCTACCCTAAGGTGGTATGATTCTCCTCTCCTGGCCTGTGCTGTGATCTGTGAGTGCAAGTACTCTTTTCTGCCATGTAACTACCAGGCACACTCCCTCTCCACATCCACCACAATCTGCCACACAGCCCAAGACTGTGACCCAGATCCAAGAAGGACAAACAAGAATATGCTGCCTCGGTGCCAGCAAAGAGATCTCTCACTCCTGCTCTGATCAGCTACTTGATTCCCCCTACTGTCTGTGGTCCTGGAGCTCCAGAAGCAGCCTCTTCAGCTGCAGCCACTTCTGTTGTCCCAGGGCTGGGGCTGGACTAAGCACTTCTCTCACCCAGGTTCAATAGTTTTCCCACTCACCTGCTAAGTTGTCTTTGGCATTTGTGAGTTAAGAAGTCTGGAAATTGCCACAGCTGCCAGTGATTCAGTGTCCTGAGATCTGCTCCATCAGGTCTACTCCAGCCTTGTCTCTCCAGGCATGGCCCATGCTGGGCCATGCTCTGCTCTCAGCACAGTGTGATAGACTCTTCCCCGTGACCGTGTAGGCCATCGTAGCCTGGAACCTTAGTTCACTATATCATTTTGTGGGTTCTGTAGATCTAGAATTGTTTAGAGTCATTTTTCCAGGTGTTTGGAGGGATTTGGGGAGAGCTCAAGTGGGTGCTGCTTTTTGTGCTTCCACCTTGGCTCTGCTCCCTTGAATTTTTTTCTTTTTAAATAACCACAAAATACACAAAGTACCTCAGAGTTTAAATTTGAAGAAACACAAGGCACAAATAAATAAAACTGTAAGATACTTTTTTGTAGACACAAAGAAAGACAAATAACCAATGTTTGTTATTAAGCTTCACTAATATAGTTAAGTGAAAGTCTTAATTTACAGGTTCATAGTATATCAAACATCACTATGTACTTAATAAGCACCTACTACACAGTGGGCCCTATGCTGGGCCATGGCAATACAAAGACATTTAATCCTCCTAGCACTTATAGTCTGTTGGGAGAGACAATATACATGTATATAAAATAGAGAGAAGGATTGATCCTGTGTTGTTTTTATTTTAGTAAAGAGAACTTCTAAGTAAAAAAAAAAGAAACAACACAACAACTAGCTCTACTAAAATAGTTTGTCAATATCTCTGCAACTTCTAGAAGAGAGTGCTGAGATATGAAGTGACTTGCCCAGGTCAAACATAGACTATGGTCCAGAAGTTAGAACTTAAACTCCTCCTGTTACGAGGCCAGTTCTCCATCTGCTATGTGATATGGCCTTTCAGACATGTAAAAAGATATGCAAAATTAATAGTAGGTTATTTGAGGAAGGAGAAGTTCTACTCAGTGAAGGAATCAGGAGAAGTTTCATGTAGAAGGTGACTCAAGCTAACCCTTAAAGGGAAGTAGAGATTCCAAGAAGTAGAGGTGAAGGAGTACATTCCAATCATGGAATGAAAAGCTACCAAAATAAGAGACAGAATGTTACCTGAAAAAAGAAGTTCAGCTTGACTGAACCATGTGTGTGAGGAGGAGCAGTGTAAGGAGTCAGATTATGAATGTCTTCAAATACCCAGAAGAGAAGCTTAAATTTGATCATAAAGGTAATAGAGAGCTATTGGAGTTTATAGAGCAAGAGAGCTATGGAGTCAGACCTGTGTTTAAGGGAACTCATTTTAGCAACCGAGGGTAGGATGGATAGGAAGGAGGAAATACTTGAGGCAAGAGGGAAGAGGAATTAGGAGGCTATATCTACCTCAAATGTCTGGACAGGAGATGATAGATAGAGGCCAGAACTAGAGTTGTGGCTATGTGAAAAGAATAAAGAAAATAAATCAAACTCCCATGGGATTACTTTATAGAAAAAAAGACAAAATAATAGTATTAATCCAAAATGGGAAAATAGTCATATAATCTCAAGAGAAATAATTTTTAAAAGTAGAAATGAAGGGGGGAAAAGTATTACTAAGTCTCAAACTTTATCGTAAAGTGATAAGATCAAAAATTTTGGTATTGGTTAAGAAATAGTAAAGTAGATCAATGGATCAGATAAAAACAATTGAATACTATAGCTAATGGATTGTTAACCCAAGAATACAAGTTACTGGGATGTAATATTATTTTATACAAGAAATAACAAATGTGACTAATATATGTATCAACTGAGGCAGTATGAAGGAAACAAAAAACAAAACTAGGAGAACATTGACCACAGTCATGTAACTGAAAGCAACAGCAGAAAACAACTGCACTCAAATGAAATACAAAGACATACTTAGTCCTGGAGCAAAAGATGATTTTAAAAACATATTCCTCTCATTTCAGTGCAGAAGTTGGGGACAATATGTGTACAATGTAGTATGTACAGTCAAACAGGATAATTTTGTGGCTTGTTTAACTATTTTCTTTTGTTACAAGAGAGGCTTAGGTGAGGGGGGTGTTATCAGGAAGTATCTGTTTAATAAAAATCAAATGACTTGAAAAACAATATAAAAATTAAAAATAAAAGAATATAAAACTATAACAGTCTTCAATGAATTTGATTCAAAGGAAATCTGATGGGATATCCTCCATCTCACAATCTCTCAAATACAAATATACAATTCTTTTACTTTAAAGTGTAGGCATATTCTTAGATGACATTGCTGTTTCTCTAATGGCTCACTTAGAGATACTATCTAGTGAGTTTTGTCCCTGGAGTTTTCTGATACTCTGCCCCCTGAATATAGAAGCCAATTGGTTTACTGGCCCATAGCACTATTGGATAACCATTGGAGAAATAGTCTGGCTTTTTTATTTCATCAATCTATATATTGGCATGAAAAAATGTGCAGAAGATAAAATTATTTCATATCTGAAATTTCAATACTTCAAATACAATATTTGAAGCAATATCTACAGAAAATTAGTTTTAAAGCTTGATCCATCCTTCTTGTATGCAAGCTACTGTGTATATGTTTGTGTGAAATGATGTGTGGCAGATAATGCCAAAGTAAATTGTCTTTCTTGAAGCATAATTTTAATAATTAAATTTCTGCTCCACAACCAAAGTAATATACTTTAGATATTATCTCCTACAGATGTAATGAAAGAAAAACATAATATTAAGAGAGAAAATATTAGATTGTTTCAGTGGTAACAGTAAAATACTATTGGTCTGTACTTAAAAGAATTTGAACATAAGCTAGGTAGAATATACTATGCTATTTTAATACAAATTGCCATTTTTCTTTTTTTAAATTTTTTGTTGTTTTTATTTTTAGTTTACAACACTCGGTTCTACATAATTTTGGTTTCCAGATTTTCTTCCCTTCCTCCCTGCTTCCCTCCCCAAGATGGCATGGAATCCCATATATCTTCCACATATAACTTCACATTGAATTAATCTGCACACTAGTCAAGTTGTGGAGAAGAATTATGACCAATGGAATGAATCATGAGAAAGAAGAAACAGAACCGAAAAAAAAATAAAAAACAAAAAACAAAAACAAAAGAGAAAAAACAAGGGGGGGGGGGAAATGGTGAGCATAAAGTATGCTTCAATCTGCATTAAGACTCCATAGTTCTTTCTCTGGATGTAGATAGCATTCTCCATCGTGAGTCCTTTGGAGTTGTCTTTGCACCTTGTGTTGCTGAGAAGAGAAAAGTCTGTCAGGGTTAGTCCTCACAAAATCCATATATCTGTGGTTGTGTATAATGTTCTCCTGGCTCTGCTCCATTCACTCAGCATTATATCATGTAGGTTTTTCCAGGTTGTTATGAAGTCCATATCATCCCCATTTCTTATGGCACAATAGTATTCCATTACCTTCATATACCACAGCTTGTTTAGCCATTCTCCAGTTGATGGGCATGCCTTTGATTTCCAATTCTTAGCTACCACAGAAAGAGCCACTATAAATATTTTTGTACATATGGGTTCTTTTCCCAGTTGTGTGATTTCTTTGGGATACAACCATAGAAGTGGTATTGCTGGGTCAAAGGGTATGAATATTTTTATAGCCCTTTTGGCATAGTTCCAAATTGCTCTCCAGAATGGCTGGATCAGTTCACAACTCCACCAGCAATGTAACAATGTTCCAATTTTCCCACATGCTCTCCAGCATTTATCATTTTCCTATTTTGTCATTTTAGCCAATCTGACAGGAGAGGTGTGGTACCTAAGAGTTGTTTTGATTTGCATTATTGTAATCAATAGTGATTTGGAGCATTTTTTCATATGTCTATAGATATCTTTAATTTCTTCCTCTGAAAACTGCCTGTTCATATCCTTTGACCATTTCTCAACTGGAGAATGACTTGTATTCCTATATATGTGGCTCAGTTCCCTGTATATTTTAGAAATGACTTCTTTATCAGAGACACTAGTTATAAAGATTTTCTCTCAATTTTCTGCTTCCCTCCTAATCTTTGTTGCATTGGCTTTTTTTTGTACAAAAACATTTCAATTTAACATAATCAAAGCTATCCATTTTGCATTTTGTAATGCTCTCTATCTCTTGTTGTGTCACTAATTCTTTTCTTTTCCACAAATCTGATAGGTAAACAATTCCTTGCTTTCCCAAATTGCTTATAGTTTCAGCTTTTATTCCTAAATCATGAATCTATTTTGACTTTTTTTGGTATGTGGTATAAGATATTGGTCTATGCCCAGTTTCTGTCCTATCATTTTCCAATTTTCCCAGCAGTTTTTGTGAAATAGTGAATTCTTAGCCCAGAAGCTGACCTCTTTGGGTTTACCAAAGAGTAGATTGCTATAGTCATTGACTTCGCCATCTTGTGTTCCTATCCTATTCCACTGATCCACAACTCTGTTTCTTGGCCAGTACCAGGTAGTGTTTATGACTCCTGCTCTGTAGTACAGTTTAATATCTGGTGTGGCTAGGCCACCTGCTCTATCATTTCTTTTCATTAATACCCTTGATATTCTAGACCTCTTGTTCTTCCAGATGAATTTTGTTATTATTTTATCCAGCTCTGTAAAATAATTTTTTGGTAGTTTGATTGGTATGGTGCTGAATAAATAAACTAATTTAGGTAAAATTGTCATTTTTATTTTATTAGCTTGGCCTAACTATGAGCAACTGACATTCTTCCATTTATTTATATCTGACTTTGTTCACATGAAAAGTGCACTTTGTTAGTAATGTATAGGAATGCTGAGGATTTATGTGGGTTTGTTTTATATCCTGCAACTTTGCTAAAGTTCTTTATTATTTCAAGTAGTTTTTTACTGGATTCTCTTAGTAAATTATCATATCATTTGCAAAAAGTGCTAATTTAGCATCTTCTTTGCCTATTCTAATTCCATCAATTTCTTTTTCTTCTCTTATTGCTACAGCTAAAGTTTCCAGTACCAAATCTAATAGTAACAGTGATAATGGACACCCTTGTTTCACCCCTGATCTTATTGGGAATGCATCTACCTTGTCCCCATAACAACTAATGCTTGTTGATGGTTTTAGGTAGATGCTATTTATAATTTTAAGGAAGGCTCCATTTATTCTTGTGTTTTCTAGTGTTTTTAATAGGAATGGGTGTTGCATTTTGTCAAAGGCTTTTTCTGCATCTATTCAGATGATCATATGGTTTCTGCTAGTTTTGTTGTTGATATGGTCAATTATGCTGATAGTTTTCCTAATATTGAACTAGCCTTGCATTCCTGGAATAAATCCTACCTGGTCATAGTGTATTATTCTCATAATGAGTTTCTGCAATCTTTTTGCTAATATTTTATTTAAAAATTTTGCATCAATATTCATTAGAGAAATTGGTCTATATTTTTCTTTCTCTGTTTTGACTCTATCTGGTTTGGGTATTAGTACCATATTTGTGTCATAAAAAGAATTTGGTAGGACTCCTTCTTCACCTACTTTCCCAAATAGTCTACAAAGTATTGGAATTAGTTGTTCTTTAAATGTTTGATAGAATTCACATGTAAAACCCTCTGGCCCTGGAGATTTTTTCCTAGGGAGTTCATTGATGGCTTGCTCAATATCTTTTTCTGAGATGGGGTTATTTAGAAATTTTACTTCCTCTTCTGTTAACCTGGGCAATTTATGTTTTTGTAGATATTCCTCCATATCTCTAAGGTTGTAAAATTTATGGGCATACAATTGGGCAAAATAATTCCTAATTATTGTTTTGATTTCCTCTTCATTAGAGGCAAACTTACCCTTTTCATTTTCAATACTGGCAATTTGATTTTCTTCTTTCTTCTTTTTAATCAAATTGACCAATGGTTTATTAATTTTATTGTTTTTGTTTTCATAAAACCAGGTCTTTATTTTATTTATTAATTCAATAGTTTTCTTGGATTCAATTTTATTAATCTGTTTCTGCTTTGGTGCTGTCTGGAGCAGCCCAAATTCCATTTTTCAATGATGGGATATCTATGTTTTTTTTTTCTTAATTGGATCTTGTTTTTATCAGTAAATGTATTTGTGTCCTTCCATATGCTATATACTGCAACATCAGTATTCTAGAATTTTAAAATTAGGAAAATGAGTCATTATCCATTACATTAATTTTCAGAACTACAAATATTTCCTTAGATTGGGTTTTGTCAAGTTTTCATTCTATTAAGTAGACCATTAACAAGAAGTTATTTGGTGCCTACTACTTGCCAAGCATCCTTGGGATACAAAGACAAAAGTGAAACAGTATCTTTACACTAGGAGCTTATAATCTAGCCAGAGGAGATGACTTTTACTTTAACTGTTTTATATACAGCAAAAGTAAAATAATTTGTGTGGTAAAATTTTCCCCACTCTCCCAAGTAACAGTCTTTTCTTTCTCATATATCTATTGTAATCAAAAGCCATTTCTTTTCTTATTAATAATGGGACTGCTGAAAATACTAACACCTTGGCCAGATAGTGAAGAATTAGATAGGATAAGTAGTCTCCTATTTTAAAAATCTAGGAGGCATTTTACAAGAACCTATGGTTATTTGTTTTCTCAAAACAATCAGTATATATTTTAAAATATTGTAATAGCTTTTAAACATTTTTTTAAAGTGTGCCCTCATTACAAAATAAAAGGAGAAACAAGAAAGAGTTCTAAAACTCTGCTGTGGAAGTAAACTAAAGGGAAGTCAAAAAGGAAAAAAAGTACTGGAAGTCTTGTAGACAAACCAAGCATTTCTCATTCTCATCTTTTTCTCTGTGGGTAGTAATAGTGGAGGCCTGAAACAGCATCAATATGATAAATTCAGATCGGTCAGCAAACATCTGACCCCCATGTTGTTCCAGGTACCACCTAATGTAGAACTCTCTATGTTACTTTTATTTGTGATTTGTTGTGGAAAATATTCCTCCTGTATCAAAAGTTCTATTGTTTGTAGATGTTATTTTAGATAATGTGTTGTGTTCTGAATTGCATTTAATTACATCTTTTAACTAAAGATTTCCTCATCAATATATATCTCATATTTCAAAATAGAAATTAATAGCAGATAGAATTTCAAGAATTTATTTAATATTGAAGATCAATTTTATGTGGGCAGAGGTCAGTCCACATCATTTTAAGAATCTCTGAGAAATGTAGGAGTCTTTTAAGTCTAAAGGTGACATTGTAGCCTTCTCTCTCCCTGGACAGATGAAGCTAAAACCCTTTGTGAAGCAAATTGGTGTGAAGGAAGAGGCTTAGCCTGTGATTTGAACTGAGAGTAAAAGAAAGAGAAATTATAGGTGTGTGTGCTTCCACAGGGACAGAGTTTGAATTGCTGTTTCAATCACTGCTAATACTTTCTACTGATTTTCCTTACCTTAGCTAAGTGGGGATAGCCTGAAACCAAAGCTAAGGAATGACTGATCAATACTGAACTTTCTACAAAAATACTGATACTGAAGGTTATGTTTCTTGCTTTTCCTTCCTCTATCTCTTCCTTCTCTGAAGAGAAAATGTAAAGTTCCAAATTTATCTTTTCTTGAAATTTTATTTACAATTGTTGAATTAGTGGTGAAGACAAATAAAGTGTGATCAATTAAAACTGCTTCTAGTGAGTATTTTTCATTATTTCTGCATAGAGAGTTGCATAAAGATGGTGAGGCATGCTTTGTAGGATGTGAGAAGGATAGATACAGAGAACAGATGTTCTAGATTAATTATTTGGAGTAAAATACCTTCGAACTTGGGGCTCATTAGTTAAATGAGACATCTTGATTATTCTTATATTTTATGAACTCCTCATGGCTGGGTAAGGAAAGCATGAATACGAAGGTTTCTCTTAGACAAATTGTGAAGAGAAAGTAGATTTGCTCTGTGGTTATGACTAGGCTGTCACACTGATTCACTATGTCACACTGTTTTCTATTGCTTTGGCCTAGGAACAATAAGAGACATCTCACTTCAGGGATGGAGCCAGGGGCTATGACAAAACAGTTAACCATAGGTGGTGGGACCAGGAGAAGAACTGATGGACAAGCTAGGTGATACTCACATTCCAAGGGTCAGACAGAGAAACAAGAGTAAGAGGCACTTCCCTCCTATATTCTCCAATGCACTTGCCAAAATTCAATTTTTGTTAGTTATTTATGTTCCTGCTTTATTTTTTCTAGTAGATTATGTCACAGAATCACAGAACTAAAAAGTACATCTACACAAGTGGCCCTTCTACAACACACCAAGCAAGTGTTTATTCCATTTGTTCAAAGACCATGGGAACTCACTTTTTCCCAAGGCAATCAGATTCTCTTTTGGATGGCTCTGACCATTAGGATTTTCCCCCTTACCTCTTAAGCTTCAATATTCCTCTTTGCCACTTAGCCCAATTATTGTATTTTTTTTTACTTTGGCAGCAGGAAAAGCAAGTATAATCTTTACTTCCTCACAACGATCATGTTCCAGAGAGATAAGCATGTGTATTATATAAAAGACTAGCATTGGAGAAAGGAAGATCTTGGTTGAAGTCTTCTCTTCATACGCATACTCTTTCTGTGATATCACATCAACTCTCTTTACTCCCACACAAGTATCTAAAATGATAAATTGCAAAATTTTTCTAATATATATTAAGGGAAATTTTCTCACCAAGATTTCCCTATGCTAAAGAAATCACTGATATGGACCAGAAAAAGTTAAGAAGATTCTCCTCAGCTTTCAGATAGAGTTGTTTGGTTTGGTTTATTTTCACAGGTATTTGCTTTGCTTAACTATACATGTTTATAATCAGGTTTTTGGCTTTTTCCCCCTTCCTTTTCAATTTGAAGAGAAGGTAGACTTTGATAGATTAAAAATACATTTCAAAAATTTTAGTGCTACTTAGTTTAGAAGGATTCACAGGTAGCCCTCTTATGTAATCTTTGTTGTAGTATATTTTAGTCCTTTTTTATTTTTAATAATTTTTTCCAATTATATGTAAAGTTGGTTTTTAACATTTTTCTTTAAGTTAATTTATTTAATTTTGGTTTTCAAGATTCACTTCCCTAAGTTTTTTAAAAGTTAATTATTTCATTTTTTTTCAGTTTACAACACTCAGTTCCACAAGTTTTTGACTTCCAATTTTCCCCACTTCTATTCCTCCCTCCCCCCAAGATGGCATGTGAACTGATATCAGTTTACATATACCTTCATACTAAACTTATTTTCCCAATAATCAAATTGAAAAGAATTATAACCAATGAAATGAACCATGAGAAAGATGAAACAAATCCAAGAATCAAATCAAATAAAAAAGAGAGAGCAAATACTTTACTTCAATTTGCATTCAGACTCCTTAATTCTTTTTCTGGGTATAGTTTGCTCTTTTCATCATGACTCCTTTGGAGCTGTCTTTGAATCTTGTATTGCTGAGAAGAGCCAAGTCTATCAAAGTTAGTCCTTACAGATACCGTGTGTCTGTAATCATCTATAATATTCTGCTGGTTCTGCTTCCCTCACTCAGCATCAGTTCATATAAGTCTTTCCAGGTTATTATGAAATCTGTCTGCTCCTCATTTCCTATAGCACAATAATATTCCATTACATCAAATACCACAATTTGTTTACCCTTTCCCCAATTGATAGGCATCCCCTTGATTTCCAATTCTTTGCCACCACAAAAAGAGCTGCTATAAATATTTTTGTATATGTGGGTTATTTTCCCCCTTGTATCATCTCTTTGGGATACAGCCCTAGAAGTGGTGTTGTTGGGTCAAAGAGTAGGCATATTTTTATAGACCTTTGGGCATAGTTCCACAGTGCTCACCAGAATGGTTGGATCACTTCACAACTCCACGAAAAATGCATTAGTGTTCCAATTTTCCCACATCTTCTCCAACATTTATCTTTTTTTCTATCATATTAGCCAAACTGATAGGTGTCATGTGGTACCTCAAAGTAAGATGGTTTTTTTTGTATTTATTTAGTATTTAGTTTTCCCCTAGTTACATGTAAAAACAATTTTCAACATTAGTTTTCTTTTTTTAGTTTTGGCTTCCAAATTCTCTCCCTTCCTTCTTCCCTACCCCTTCCCACTGAAAAGGCAAGCAATTCCATATAGGTTATACATGTGTAGTTATGTAAAACATGTCCATAATAGTCATGTTGTGAAAGAAAACATAAATAAAAAAACTCAAGAGAAGTAAAGAAAGTTAAAAAAAAGTATGCTTCAAACTGTATTTAGATGCCATCATCTAAATGGGGATGGATAGCATTTTTCATCCTAAGTCCTTCAGAGTTACTATGGATCTTTATATTGTGAAAATAGCTAAGTAATTCACAGCTGATCATCTTACAATATTCCTGTTACTTTGTACTCTGTACACTTCACTTTGCCTCAACCCATGCAAGTCTTTCCAGGTTTTTCCATGAGCATTCTGCTCATCATTTCTTATAATACAATAATATCCAATTAGAATTATATACCACAACTTCTGCAACCATTCTCCAATTGATGGGCATCCCCTCAAATTCTAGTTTTAATTAATTAATTTATTGTTTTCAACATTCACTTCTATAAGTTTTAAGTTTTCTTTGCCTCCCTTTGCTCCCCCCTCCCCAAGACAGCATGCAATCTTTTATAGGCTCTACATATACTTTCTTGTTAAGCACATTTTATCATTAGTCATGCATAGGAGAATTAGAATGAATGGAAAGAACCATGGGAAAGAAAAAAAGCAAAATTAAAAAGAGAGCAAATAGTATGCTTCTATCTGCTTTCAGACTCCATATTTCTTTCTCTGGTTATGAATGGAATTTTCCATCATAAGTTTTCTGGAGTTGTTTGAGGTCCTTGCATTGCTGAGAAGAGCTAAGTCTATCAAAGCTGGTCTTTGAAAAATGTGGCTGTTACTGTGTACAATGTTCACCTGGTTCTTCTCATGTCACTCAGCATCATTTCATAGATAATAGGTAATTAGTTCTTTGAAGGTTTTTTTGAAGACTGCCTGCTTATCATTTCTTATAGGACAACAATATTCCATTACATTCATATACCTCAACTTGTTCAGTCATTCCCCAATTGATGGACATCCCCTTGATTTCCAATTCTTTGCCACCACAGGAGGAGCAGCTATAAATATTTTTGTACATGTGAGTCCTTTTTCCCATTTTTATGATCTCTTTGGGATACAGGCTTAGAAGTGGTATTTCTGGGTCAAGAGTATGCATATTTTTATAACCCTTTGGGCATAGTTCCAAATTGCTCTCTGGAATGGTTGGATCAGTTCACAATTCCACTAACAATGAATTAGTGTTCCAATTTTCCCACATCTTCTCCAGCATTTATCATTTTCCTGTTTTGTCATGTTAGACAATCTGATAGGTGTTATGTGGTACCCAAGAGTAGTTTTGATTTGCATTTCTCTAACCAATAGAGATTTAGAGCATTTAAAAATTATGACTATAGATAGCTTCAATTTCTTCCTCTGAACATTGCCTGTTCATATCCTTTGAACATTTAAGAATTAGGGAATGACTTGAATTCTTATAAATTTGACCCAGTTCTCCATGTATTTTAGAAATGAGGTCTTTATCATAGACACTGGTTGTAAAAATTCTTTCCTAGTTTTCTGCTTCCCTCCTAATCTTGGTTGCATTGGCTTTGTTTCTGCAAAAACTTTTCAATTTAATATAATAAAGATCATCCATTTGCATCTCATAATGTTCTCTATTTGATCATAAATTCCTCCATTCTCCAAAAATATGACAGGTAAACTATTCCTTGCTCTCTCAGTTTGCTTATAGTATCATCCTTTCTATCTTTTTATCTAAATTGTGTACCCATTTGGACTTTATTTTGATATATGGTATAAGAGGTTGAGCTATGTCTAGTTTCTGCCATACTTTTTTCCAGGTTTCCCAGCAGTTTTCATCAAATAGTGAGTTCTTATCCCAGAAGCTGAAGTCTTTGGTTTTAACAAATAGTAGATTACTACAATGTCTTATGCATCAATTTCTAATAGTTTACCCACAGAAAAAACTACTATAAATATTTTTATACATAAAGGTCCTTTTCTTTTTTTGTTTTTTATCTTTTTTGGCATACAGAACAAGTAGTGGTATTGCTCAGTCAAAGGGTATGATTCACAGCCCTTTGGGCATAGTTCCAAATTGCTCTATAGAATCGTTTAATCAGGTCACAACTCTGCCAATAGTACATTATTATCTCATTTTTTCCCATAGTCCCTCCAACATTTGTCATATATTTTTTATGTCCTATTAGCCAATCTAATATGTATAAGGTACTACCTCAAAATTGTTTTAATTTGCATTTGTCCAATCAATAGTGAATTAGAATATTTTTTTCATGACCATAGATAGCTTTAATTACTTTGTCTGAAAAGTTGATTATATATTTTGATCATTACCTATTGTGAATGCCTTTTATTTTTTATAAATTTGACATAGTTCTCTATATGTAAGAGAAATGAGTCCTTTATCAGAGAAATTTGCTTCAATTTTTTTTCACGTTTACTGTTACTAACTGTATTTCCTCTATCCTATTCCCCCATCCCTGTTAATTCTATTCTCTCTCTTCTTTCACCCTGTGCCTCCTCAAAAGTGTTTTGGTTCTGACTACTGACTTTCCCAATACGCCCTTCCTTGTATTAACCCTCTTCTCTTATCCCCTTCCCCTTCTACTTAGCTGTGGGGTAAGATAGATTTCTATACCTCATTCTTATTTTTCTATAAGTGTGTATTATTCCCTCTTTGAGCCAATTCTGATGAGAGTAAGCTTCACTCACTCTCCCTTACATCCCCCCTCTTCCCCTCCAATGTAAAAGCTTTTTCTTGACTCTTTTATGTGAAATAACCTGCCCCATTCTAGTTCTCCTTTTCTCTTGCTCCTAGCACATTCCTCTCTCACTCCTTAATTTTATTTTTTAGATATCATCCCTTCATATTCAACTCACACCTGCACTCTCTGTCTATATACGCTTCTTCTAACTACCCTAATAATGAGAGAGGTTTTATGACTTACAAATATCATCTTCCAATGTAGGAATCCCTTATGATTTCCTTTTCCTGTTTACCTTTTTATACTTCGCTTGAGTCTTCTATTTGAAAGTCGGATTTCCTATTCAGCTCTGGTCTTTTCATCAAGAATGCTTGAAAGTGTTCTATCTCATTGAATATCCTAGCTCCATTGCCCTCCAGAATATCACATTCCAAGCCCTCTGATCCTTTAACATAGAAGCTGCTGAATCTTGTTTTTTCCTGACTGTGGCTACATAATACTTAAAGTGTTTCTTTCTGGCTGCTTGCAATAGTCTCCTTGACCTTGGAAATCTGAGATTTGGCAGAAATATTCCTGGAAGTTTTCATTTGCAGAGCTCATTCTAGAGGTGATCGGTGGATTCTTTCAATTTCTCTCTTAACCTCTGTTTCTAGAGTATTGGGGCAGTTTTTCCTGATAATTCCTTGATAAATGATGTCTAGGCTCTTTTTTTGATTATGACTTTCAGGTAGTCCAATAATTTTAAAATTATCTCTCCTAGATCTAATTTCCAGATCAATTGTTTTTCCAATGAGATATTTCACACTGCCTTCTATTTTTTTTTTTATTCTTTTGGCTTTGTTGTATTGCCTCTTGTTTTCCCATAAAGTCATTAGCTTCCATTTGCTGCATTCAAATTTTTAATAAATTATTTTCTTCAGTGAGCTTTTGGACCTCCCTTGCCATCTGGGCAATTCTGCTTTATTTTTCTTTTTTAGTTGACTATTTTTTAAAAAAAATTTACAACACTCATTTCCACAAGTTTTTGAGTTCCAAATTTAGATCTCACTTTATTTGTGTGAGAAATGTTTTGTAATTGTGTTTATATACTTCCTGGGTTTCTCTTGGCAGGTAGACTCCCAAATATTTTGTAGTGTCTACAGTCACTTTCAATGGTATTTCTCTTTCTATCTCTTGCTGTTGGGCTTTCTTGGTATTACATAGGAATGCCGAGGATTTATGTGGGTTTATTTTATATCCTGTCACTTTGCTAAAGTTTTTTTTTTATTATTTCAAGTAGTTGTTTACTTGATTCTCTAGGATTCTCTAAGGAAACCGTAACACCATCTGCAAAGAATGATAATGTAGTTTCTTCTTTGCCTATTCTAATTTCTTTTTTTTTTTAAATGCAATTTATTTATTTAACATATTTGGTTTTCAGCATTGAATTTCACAACATTTTGAATTACAAATTTTCTCCCCATTTCTACCCTCCCCCCCACTCCAAGATGGCTTATATTCTGGTTGCCCTGTTCTCCAGTCAGCCCTCCCCTCTATCACCCCCCTCCCCTCTCATCCCCCTTTCCCTTCCTTTCTTGCAGGGCAAGATAAATTTCTACGCCCCATTGCCTGTGTATCTTATTTTTTAGTTGCATACAAAAACTTTTTTTGTTTTTGAACATCTGATTTTAAAACTTTGAGTTCCAAATTCTCTTCCCTCTTCCCTTCCCACCCACCCTCCCTAAGAAGTTGAGCAATTCAACCTAGGCCACACATGTATTATTATGTATAACCCTCCCACAATACTCATGTTGTGAAAGGCTAACTACATTTTGCTCCTTCCCAACCCATCCCCCTTTATTGAATTTTCCCCCTTGACCCTGTCCCCTTTCCAAAGTGTTTGTTTTGATTACCTCCACCCCCATCTGCCCTCCCCTCCATCAACCCCCCGCCGTTTATTTTTTTTTTTATCTTCCTCCCTCTTCTTTCCTGTGGGGTAAGATACCCAACTGGGTATGTATAGTATTCCCCCTCAGGCCAAATCTGATGAGAGCAAGGTTCACTCATTCCCCCCTCACCTGCCCTCTCCCCTCCTCCCATAGAACTGCTTCCTCTTGCCATCTTTATGCGAGATAATCCACCCCATTCTATCTCTCCCTATCTCCCTCCTCAGTATGTTACTCTCTCATCCCTTAATTTCATTTTATTTCTTTTAGATATCTTCCCTTCATCTTCAACTCACCCTGTGTCTGCTCTCTCTCTTTTACATATATATATATATATATATATATATATATATATATATATATATATATATATATATATATATATACATATACACACACATACATAAACACATATATATATACACATACATACACATACATACATATACACATAGATATATACATACATACACATTCACTTATATATACATAAACATATATGTGTATATATATATGTGTATATATATATGTGTATATATATATATATATATATATATGCATATTCCCTTCAACTACCCTAATACTGAGGTCTCATGAATCATACACATCATCTTTCCATGTAGGAATGTAAACAAAACAGTTCAACTTTAGTAAGTCCCTTGCAATTTCCGTTTCTTGATTACCTTTTCATGCTTCTCTTGATTCTTGTGTTTGAAAGTCAAATTTTCTATTCAGTTCTGGTCTTTTCACTGAGAAAGCTTGAAAGTCCTCTATTTTATTGAAACTCCATATTTTGCCTTGGAGCATGATACTCAGTTTTGCTGGGTAGGTGATTCTAGGTTTTAATCCTAACTCCATTGACCTCCGGAATATCGCATTCCAAGCCCTTCGATCTCTTAATGTAGAAGCTGCCAGATCTTGGCTTATTCTGATTGGGTTTCCACAATACTCAAATTGTTTCTTTCTGGCTGCTTGCAGTATTTTCTCCTTGATCTGGGAGCTCTGGAATTTGGCAGCAATATTCCTAGGAGATTTCTTTTTGGGATCTATTTGAGGAGGCGATCGATTGATTCTTTCAATTTCTATTTTGCCCTGTGACTCTAGAATATCAGGGCAGTTCTCCTTGATAATTTCCTGAAAGATGGTATCTAGGCTCTTTTTTTGATCATGGCTTTCAGGTAGTCCAATAATTTTTAAATTATCTCTCCTGGATCTATTTTCCAGGTCAGTGGTTTTTCCAAGGAGATATTTCACATTGTCTTCCATTTTTTCATTCCTCTGGTTCTGTTTTATAATATCCTGATTTCTCATAACATCACTAGCTTCCACTTGCTCAAATCTAAGTTTTAAAGTCGTATTTTCTTCAGTGGTCTTTTGGACCTCCTTTTCCATTTGGCTAATTCTGCCTTTCAAGGCATTCTTCTCCTCGTTGGCTTTTTGGAGCTCTTTTGCCATTTGAGTTAGTCTGTTTTTTAAGGTGTTGTTTTCTTCAGTGTATTTTTCAGTATTTTTTTGGGTCTCCTTTAGCAAGTCATTGACTTGTTTTTCATGGTTTTCTCACATCCTTCTCATTTCTCTTCCCAATTTTTCCTCTACTTCTCTAACTTGCTTTTCCAAATCCTTTTTGAGTTCTTCTATGGCCTGGGGCCAGTTCATGTTTTTCTTGGAGGCTTTTGTTGTAGGCTCTATGACTTTGTTGACTTCTTTAGGCTGTATGTTTTGGTCTTCTTTGTCACCAAAGAAAGAATCCAAAGTCTGAGACTGAATCTGGGCGCGTTTTCGCTGCCTGGCCATATTCCCAACCAACTAACTTGACCCTTGAGTTTTTCAGTGGGGTATGACTGCTTGTAGACTAACGAGTTCTATGTTCTACGTTTGGGGGGGAGGTGCCAGCTCTGTCAGAGCCGCACTCCTCCTTCCCCAAGGACCCCCAGTCCAGACTGGGCTTAGATCTTCAGCAGGCTGTTGCACTCCTGCTCTGATGCGCCACTTAATTCCTCCCACCAGGTGGGCCTGGAGCCAGAAGCAGCAGCAGCCGTAGCTGCCCCACCTCCGCTGCCCCCGGGGCTGGAAGCCGAACCGCGAACTCCTTCCACTCCCACAGCTTTTCCCACTAAACTTCTCTGCAGTCTTTGGTGTTTGTGGGTCGAGGGGTCTGGTAACTGCCGCAGCTCACATATTCAGGGCGCTAGGGCCCCCTCCGCCCGGCTTCTGGTCTGGATGGTCCACGCCGCTCAGGCTGGGCTCTGCTCCACTCCGTTCCCAGCTCCCAGCTCCGTGTGGAATAGACCTCACCCAGAGACCATCCAGGCTGTCCTGGGCTGGAGCCCTGCTTCCCTCTGCTGTTCTGTGGGTTCTGCCATTCTAGAATTGGTTCAGAGCCATTTTTTATAGGTTTTTGGAGGGACTCGGGTACGGAGCTCACTCTAGTCCCTGCTTACCAGCCGCCATCTTGGCTCTGCCCCCCTATTCTAATTTCTTAAATTTATATTTTTCTTTTTTATTGCTAAAGCTAACATTTCTGGTACCAAACTGAATAATAGGAGTGATAATAGACATCATTCTTTGACCCCCAATCTTACTGGAAATGCATCTAGCTTATCACCATTACATGTACTGCTTGCTAATGGTTTTAGGTAGATGCTACTTATAATTTTATGAAAGACTCCATTTATTCTTATGCTTTCTAGTGTTTTTAATAGGAACTTGGTGTTATAATTTGTCAGAAGCTTTTTCTGCATCTATTGAGATAATCATATAGTTTCTGCTAGTTTTGTTGTTGATATGATCAATTACGCTGATAGTTTTCCTAATACTGAACCAGCCTTGCATTCCTGGAATAAATCCTACCTGGTGTTAGTGTATTATTCTAATGATAAGTTGCTGCAATCTTTTTGCTAATATTTTATTCAAAATTTTTGCATCTATATTCATTAGGGAATATGGTCTATAATTTTCTTTCTCTGTTGTGGCTCTTCTTACTTTAGGAATTAGTACCGTATTTGTTTCATAAAAATATTTGGTAAGACTCCTTCTTTGCCTATTTTCCCAAATATTCTATAAAGTAGAGGAATTAATTATTCTTTAAATGTTTCATAGAATTCACTTTTATGTTCTACGTTTGGGGGGGAGGTGCCAGCTCTGTCAGAGCCGCACTCCTCCTTCCCCAAGGACCCCCAGTCCAGACTGGGCTCAGATCTTCGGCAGGCTGTGCACCCCTGCTGTGATCCGCCACTTAATTCCCCCCACCAGGTGGGCCTGGAGCCGGAAGTAACAACAGCTGTAGCTGCCCCACCTCCACTGCCCCCGGGGCTGGAAGCCGAACCGCGAACTCCTTCCACTCCCACAGCTTTTCCCACTAACCTTCTCCGCAGTCTTTGGTGTTTGTGGGTCGAGGGGTCTGGTAACTGCTCACGTATTCAGGGCGCTAGGGCCCCCTCCGCCCGGCTTCCGGTCTGGATCGTCCAAGCCGCTCAGGCTGGGCTCTGCTCCACTCCGTTCCCAGCTCCCAGCTCCCAGCTCCCAGCTCCGTGTGGAATAGAGCTCACCCAGAGACCATCCGGGCTGTCCTGGGCTGGAGCCCTGCTTCCCTCTGCTGTTCTGTGGGTTCTGCCGTTCTAGAATTGGTTCAGAGCCATTTTCATAGGTTTTTGGAGGGACTCGGGTACGGAGCTCACTCTAGTCCGTGCTTACCATCCGCCATCTTGGCTCCGCGCCCTCTAGAATTCACTTTTAAATCCATCTAACCCTGCAGACTCTTTTCTAGGGAGTTCATTGATGGCTTGTTCAATTTCTTTTTCTGTGATGGGGTTATTTCAGTATTTTCCTTTCTTTCCTGTTAATCTGAGGAATTTATATTTTTGTAAATATTCATCCATTTCCCTAAGATCATCAAATTTATCAGCATAAAACTGGGCAAAATTATTCCTAATTATTGTTTTGATTTCTTCTTCATTGAAGGTGAATTTACCCTTTTCATTTTTTATTCTAGTAATTTGGTTTAATTCTTTCTTTTTTAAATCAAATTGATCAAAAGCTTATCAATTTTATTTATTTTTGTTTTATTTTATACAACCAGATCTTAGTTTTGTTTATTAGTTAAATAGGTTTCTGGATTTCAATTTTATTAATATCTCCTTTGGTTTTCAGTATTTCCAATTTGTTCTTTTTCTGTCTTTTTCAGTTGCATGCCCAATTCATTGAGCACCTTCTTTATTTTACTCATGTAAGCATTCAGTGATATAAAATTTCCCTAAGAACTGCTTTTGTTCTATCCCATAAGTTTTGTATGTTGTTTCATTATTGTCATTCTCTTGAATGAAGTTACTTATTCTTTCTATGATTTTTTGTTTGACCCACTCATTCTTTAGAATTAGATTATTTAGTTTCCAATTAGTTTTTAGTCTATCTTTCCATGGCCCTTTACTACTAATAATAATGCTTTACTACTAAAAATGCTGCATTATGATCTGAAAATGATGTATTGACTATTTCTGCCTTTCTGCACTGGATTGTGAGGTCTTTAGGCCCTAGTACATGGTCAATTTTTGTGTATGTGCCATGTACCACTGAAAAAAAGGAATATTCCTTTTTATTCCCATTCAGTTTTCTCCAGAAGTCTATCATATCTGCCTTTTCTAAAATTCTATTCACCTCCTTAACTTCTTTCTTGCTCACCCTGAGGTTAGATTTATCAAGGACATAGAGGAGGAGGTTGAGGTCCCCCACTAATATAGTTTTGCTGTCTATTTTTCCTGTAACTCCCTTAACTTATACTCTAAGAATGTGGATGCTGTAACACTTGGTGTATATATGTTAAGAAATGATAGCACTTCCTTGTCTATGTTGCCTTTTAGCAGGATATAGTGTCCTTCCTTATCTCTTTTAATTAGATTTCCTTTCGCTTTTGCTTTATCTGAGATTAGGGTTCATACCCCTGCTTCTTTCTTTACTTTAGGAGAAGTATAATATATTCTACTCAAGTCTTTTACCTGTACCCAGTGTATATACCCCTGTTTCAAATGTGTTTCTTTTAAACAACATATTGTCGGAGTATGGTTTTTAATCCATTCTGCTATCCACCTTTGTTTTATGGGAGAATTCATCCCATTCACACTCTCAGTTATGATTACTATGTGAGTCTTTTTCTCCATCCTATTCTCCTCTCCACCCCATTTATGCTTTTATTTCTCCCTTCTCCCTTGCAATACTGAAAAGGGGTTTGTTTTTAACCACCATCTCCTTCAATTTCCACTCCTTATTAGCCCCCTCCTTCATCTTAGCCTTTTCTCCTTACTATTTTTTTCTTCCCTTCTAAACACCCTTCCTTTTCTTTCCCCTTTTCCATCCTACTGCTTGTAGAACAAGTTTGATTTCTAGATTTATCAGAGTATGTTATTCCCTCCTTGAAGTAAATCCAATGAGAGTAAAGCTCAAATACTGCTCTTCTCCCTCCCTTCTTTCCTTCTACTATAATAGGATTTTCTGCCTCTTCATGTGATATAATTTACTCTTTTCTACCTTTTTACCACTTCTCCCAGAATAAGCCCTTTGCATCCTTTAATTATGTTTTTTCTTATCACATCAGTTAATTTATACTCACATCCTCTGTAAATGTATATCCCTTTTAATTGTTGTAATAACTGTACCATTCTCAAGACTGACATATATACATATATATGTATATATATATATATATAACAAATAAAAAACAATAGAATGCTGTATAAGGATGTAAACAATTTGCCCTTATTGAATGACAAGGTTGTTTTGTTTTCCCCCATTTACCTTTTTATGTCTTTCTTGAGTTTTGTATTTAAAGATCAAATTTTCCTTTGAACTCTAGCCTTTTCATCAGGAAGGTCTGGACTTCCCTTATTTCATTAAATGCCCATCTCCTTGCCTGAAAAATTGTGTTCAGTTTTGCTGGGTAAGTGATCCTTGGTTGAGCTCCAAAAGTCTTTGCCTTTCAGAATATCATATTCCAATCTCTCCTGTCTTTTAAAGGAGAAGTTGCGAATTCCTGTGTGATCCTAATTGCAATTCCACAATACTGGAATTGTTTCCTTCTGGCTGTTTGTAGTATTTTCTCTTGACCTGATACGGCTGGAATTTGGCTACAATATTCCTGGAGTTTTCAATTTGGGAACTCTTTCAGGGGGTGATCGGTGGATTCTTTTAATGACTATTTTACCCTCTGGTGCTAGGACCTCAGGGTAGTTTTCCTTATGATTTCTTAAAGACACTGTCCAGGCTGTTTTTTTTTTTTCATCATGGCTTTCCAGTAGACCAATAATTTTTAGCTTATGTCTCCTGGATCTATTTTCCAGGTCAGTTTTTTTTCCGATGAAATATTTTACATTTCCTTCTAGTTTTTCATTCTTTAGATTTTGTTTGACTGATTCTTGATGCCTCATAGAGTCATTAGCTTCTACTTGCCCAAATCTAATTTTTAACGAATTGTTTTCTTCATTTACCTGCTGTACCTTTTTCCATTTGGCCAATTTTACTTCTTTTTAATTTTTTTTTTTATTTTTAGTTTACAACATTCAGTTCCACAAATTTTCTCTCCCTCCATCTACTTCCTCCTCCCCCCAAGATGGCATGTAATCAGATATAAGTTCTACATATGCCTTTGCATTGAACTTATTTACATAATAGTCCAGTTGTAAAGAAGAATTTTAAGCAATGGAATGAATCCTGAGAAAGAAACAAAACCAAAAAAGAAGGAGAAAAAAGAAAGAAAGAGAGAAAATAGTTTGCCTCAATCTTCCTTCGGACTCCATAATTCTTTCTCTAAATGTGCATAGCTTTTTCCATCATGAGTCTTTTGCAGCTGTCTTTAAACTTTGAATTGATGAAAAGAGGCAAGTCTATCAAAGTTAGTCCTTACAGATATCATGTGTCTGTAATCATCTATAATGTTCTCCTGGTTCTGCTCCCCTCACTCAGCATCAGTTCATGAGTTTTTCCAAGTTATAATGAAATCTGTTTGCTCCTCATTTCTTATTGCACAATAATATTCTGTTACATTCATATACCACAATTTGTTTAACCATTTCCCAATTGATGGCCAACCCCTTGATTTCCAATTCTTTGCTACCACGAAAAGAGCTGCTATAAATATTTTTGTGCATGTGGGTCCCTTTCCCACTTGTGTGATCTCTTCGAGACACAAGTCTAGAAGTGGTGTTGCTGTGTCAGAGGGTATGCACATTTTCATAGCCCTTTTGGCATAGTTCCAAATTGCTCTCCAGAATGGCTGGATCAGTTCACAACTCCATCAACAATGTAACCAATTTTACTTTTCAAGGAATCATTCTCTCCAATTAGATTCTGAACCTCCTTAACCGTTTTGCTAATTTTACTTTTTAAAGATTTATACTCATCAGTGATTTTTTTTTTCCATTTTGACTTTTACATGTCTAATTTTTGTTTTTTAAATTCTTCCTTGAGCTCTTCCAGGAACATCTTTTGGACTTGAGAACAGTTCACATTCCCATTTGCAGTTTCAGAAGGGGGATTTAATGTCAATGCTGTCATCTTCTGAATTGGTATTTTGATCTTCCCTGTCTCCAAAATAAGAATCAAGACTCTTTGTTTTTTTTTTTTTTTTCTGGATTACTTCTTCATGGTGGTTGTCTTTTTCCTGGCTTTTAAAGCGGATCTCTGCTTCTGGAGTCCGGGGGCCTCTGTTCCAAGCTTCTTTTGCTGGGAACTGGGACCCTCTTTAGTGGCTTTTTGCACTATGGCTTCTAGCTTCGTCAGCTAGAGGCTACATAATGCTGCCCCTCACCAGGTGCTGAGCTGAAGCTGGCTGGTGTGTGCCAAGCATTGAAATCCAGTGAAGTTTTTCTGAGTTTCCCTGGGGAACACAGCATGAGGTGTGGGGGAGGGGAGGTCTGGCTGCTGGAAGTTTCCTCTTTCCCTAGGGCTGTGCTATATGGCACAGATTGTCTCAGCCATAGGTTTTCACTGTTGTCTGCCACTGCCCCAGTTGTATGAAAGCACACGTGGGTGCTGGTGTTGGTGTTTCCCAGGGCTACCCCCCAGAGGCACAGAACTCCCACTGGTCTGCTATGGTGGGGCCTGCTGGGATGCCTCCTTTCTTGCACTGGTCTCCTTCTGCCACAACAAGAGGGGCCCATCTCCCCAGCTTCCCAAACTAAAAGACTAGTGAACCCCCATTTCTGTCTCCTCTATTCCAGGGTTTTTCCCAGGGCAGTATTATCTGGGTGAGGAAGGGAAGAATGAGAGCACCCACATTTTTCAGTCATCATGGCTCCCAGGAGTTCAAGAAAGCAAGTTTCAAACTTTTACTCTATGGGCTGAAAGCCTCAGGAGTAGCTGCTGCCACAGCCACGAGCTCTGTGCTTCTGTCTCACCTTGCTCTGCCTGACTCTCACCTGCTCTGTCCTGGGCTGACAGGTCTGGGGATCATCACCGCAGACAGCAATTCAGCCCCAGGCCTGCTCCCACTCCAGCTCCAGTATGGTTTAGTTCCATAGAAAAGGAGATCAAGAAACTTAAGGAAGAAAATAACACCTTGAAAAATATAAATGGGCAAAGTGAAGTCAGCAAAATTATAAGAGATCAGGAAATAATTAAATAAATGTGAATAATGAAAAAATAGAAGAGAAAGTGAAACACAAGAAAAAACAACAGATTTGGAGAATAGATCAAGAAGATAAAATATAAAAATAATTGGATTAACAAAATTATGCTCAAAAAAGAATCTTGATACAATGATACAAGAAATAAAGAAAATTGTCCTGAAGCATTAGAATAAGGGGGAGTGGGAAGTAGAAATAGAAGAAATCCATTGATTGACACTTTAAAAAGACCTTATGAGGAAAACTCACAGGAATATCCTAGTCAAATTCAGAAACCCCAAGCTCAAGGATAAAATATTAAAAGCATCAAGATTAAAAAAATCTAAATATGATGGTGCCACAATTAGAATTACACAAGACCTAGCAGCAGAGACTTTAAAGGACCACAGGTCTTGGAACACCATATATCAAAGAGCAAAAGAACTGGGGCTTTGGCTGAAAATATCATACCCTAAAAAATTAAGTATTATCCTGATGGGAAAATATGGGCATTTGATAAACTCTCAGACTTTCAAGGTTTTGTTTAAAAAATCTTAAATTTAACAGAAGATTCAACAAGCAAGAACCAAGAGAAATATAAGGTACATACCAATGGCTGATTATAAAGGATTCATAAAGATAGACCTTTTATATATGTAAAATATATGTCTAAGATTCTTATTAATAATTGGGTAGCTCATAAGAAAGATTGGGGTAAACTTGACTATGATATGAATTTTAAAAGTAAAACAATTTAAAAGCAGCTAAGAAGAATAATTATTTCATACAAATGAGGTACAAGAGGAAGAATGGATACAGATGAATTAGATTGGGTAGGAGGGCTGGTAATTCTGGTAACCTACTTTCATATGGGATGAGTTTAATAGGGAACAATACATACATATTTAGAAGAGTATAAAAGTCTTCAAAATTCAGAAGAAATAAAATGGTAGGGGTATAGGGAGAAGGGAGAGGACAAGGCAGGGATTTTTAGAGGGAAGAATGAGGGAATAGGTAAAAGGCAGGTATAGAAGGGTGTTTAGATTTATGGAAAAGGAAGAATGAGAAAGTGTAATAGCAATTCAGATTTGAAGATCTTTCCTACCCATTAATATGCCATGTGACCTGCTTATGTCACAAGAAGCCTGTCACTTGTGGTGGGAGGAGCTTCTTGATAGGAAAAGGATGTTATATCACAGGAAATTCTGGGAGAGAGAGAGAGAGAGAGAGAGAGAGCGAGCAGTTATGGCTGCTAATAGCTGTTGTGATAATTAGAGCTGAACAGGTTGACTTAGCTGTACTGTGAGTTTGTTTTGGGGAAGACCCCGGAAAGGGGTTGGAGAGGTTTTGGGATGGTGAGGCTCCATGTTGTGATATTATGTATGGAATGCTTTACTGCTCTGATAGATTTGGTAAATGGCTTGTGGGATATGGTTCTCTGGTGTCTGAATAAATGGTTTACCTCTTTTACCTTCTATGTGGCAAGTCTCATATACTTTGTGACACAGAACAATTATAATCCACATTTTAATTATACCTTACCGAAATGCTTGGCATCACAAACAAGATTGCAAGGTATAAGATATCTATGTAGACATAGGAGGGCTTTAGAAGAAGAAATGGTTATCCTAGAATGGGAGGATGTAACTTATTCCTCCCTAGCAAGGGAATGGTCTAAAGGGAATAGTTTGTGTGGGAACTGGAAACAGAAGCTACAGAGGGGAGGACCTAGAGATTTGGAATGATGTCTGAGAGAAGTTACTATTGAGCCAGGAAATGCCAATAGCAATCTCTAGACAAGGCTGGATTTTACTCACAGCCTATCGTATGATATATGAAAGCAGGGACAGATTATTAGGAGAGAAAACTCAGACCCAGACAGTTACTGAAACATCTGGGGAATCTTAGGTGGTAGAACAGGAATCTAGTAACTCTGCTGTAAATTTAGCTAGAAGGCAGAGGGAGCCAAAGAGGTCAAGAGTGCACCTCACTTTAGCCCAGATCGAGTCTAGCAGCCAGTCTGGTTACCATGGTAACAGGGGAGCGACTCTAGACAGGAGGATACAATGTCAGTACCTCAGGCACGAGCTGATACTTTGTTTCATGGTGCTTCTCACATAGAAAATGAGACATTACTACACTCTCAGCCAGCAGTGTGCCCCATACAGCCCAGGAGGCATCAAACACAGGATCACAATACCATGCTCAGGGAGGTTTTGGAGGATTTTATGAAGCAAGAAATTACAGATATCTTGAGTAGGTTCACCCAGAGAATGGGAGAATCATTAATATCTTGGATGGTGAGAATCAGTGATGAAGGGGCCACAGGAGTGTCTGTAGATACTGTGGATTGTTTGAGATTCATAAGTATTAGTCGTAATTCTTTTGTACAGCAAGCTTTTAGGGATTATAATTTGCAAAGAGGTAACCAAACAACCAATTTGTTGTCTTTGGCTGCAGCAGGCTATAAAGGACAATATCCTGCTGATACTATGTGGCCTACTGTAGAAAGTCACTGGTATTCAATTAGGGACTATATGAGAAAGATAAAGGAGGAGGTAATACAGACTGCTATAATGATAGGGAATGCTGAATTTTATTATGAAACTCCCTTGGGAGTCTCTCACAGGAATAGTGAAAACAGCACCGCCCCACTTATAAACATGTAATTCTGACTGCTAATTGCAGAAGCAGGGAATCCTCTTTCAGAGGTGCTGGATAAGATTTCACTGTTAAGTGACTTACAATACTGAGAAAGACAAATTTCCTTGAGAGAGAAGGGTAAATAGCCAGTGGATTCAAAGTTGGAATAGAGTGACAGTGAAAGAAATGTTACTTCTCTGTTGATAGTAGGTGTAGATTTTAGAAGTATATATGATATTCCAACTAATGAGTTATACAAAATGTACTGAGATATGGGGCTTAATAGTAGATGGAATAGAGAAGTAAGAACTGCCCCTAGAAATCTTACAGGTCTTGAACCCTTTTATCCAAGTGAGTCATACCTTCAAGGAGACTAGGGAATAGCCTGAGGCCCAGCTCAGATTAAAGAAACACACAGACAGGATTATAGACCCCATATTAATCTGACTATATATTGGAAAAATGGATCAAGTACTATAACTAAATCATTGATTGACACTGGGGCAGATTTATGGAAACCCTGATAAATTTAAGCATGGAACTCCTCTTACTATCACAGCACTAGGAGAGGCTGAAATATCAGCCAAACAAATCAAACTGGTAATGAAAATTGGATAGTTGCCTAAGAAAGAATATACCGTGGTTATTGTATCCATTCTTGAATACATCATTGGAATAGAAATATTGAAAGGTATGACTCTGAATTTGCCTGAGCGGAGATATCAATTTGCAGTGAGGAAGACAGGAATTAATACAGTTTTAGTGGGAAAAGTAAAAATGGACTCAATCTCTTTATCCAAGCCTTCTAAAGTAATTACTTTGAAGCAGTACCATGTGCCAGGGTGGGCAAGATGAAATTGCCAATACTATAAAGGGATATGTTGAAGCAGGAGTGTTAGTCCCTATAACCACTCAATGAAATAATACTGTATGGCTAGTATGAAAGTCAGATGGAAAGTGGAGAATGACAGTGGATTATAGACAATTGAATGAAGTGACTCCACCCTTGTATGCTGCTGTTCCAGATACAATTACCTTAATAGAAAGAATACAGAAATATGAAGGGACTTGATACGCAGTTACTGATTTGGCCAATTCTTCCTTTATGATCTTAAAAGACTCTAAACAATAGGACCAGTTTGCTTTCATGTGGCAGGGCCAACAATATGCTTTCCCACATTTGCCACAAGGATATCTGCACAGCCCAACCATTTGTCATAGGATTGTGTCTGAACATTTGGATGAATTAAAGTTACCTGGTGTGGGCTGGTAGGCAGGGACTACAGTGAGCTCCGTACCCGAGTCCCTCCAAAAACCTATAAAAAATGGCTCTGAACCAATTCTAGAACGGCAGAACCCACAGAACAGCAGAGGGAAGCAGGGCCCCAGCCCAGGACAGCATGGATGGTCTCTGGGTGAGGTCTATTCCACACGGAGCTCGGAGCTGGGAGCTGGGAGCTGGGAGCTGGGAACGGAGTGGAGCAGAGCCCAGCCTGAGCGGCGTGAACCATCCAGACCAGAAGCCAGGCGGAGGGGCCCCTAGCGCCCTGAATATGTGAGCTGCGGCAGTTACCAGACCCCTCGACCCACAAACACCAAAGACTGCAGAGAAGGTTAGTGGGAAAAGCTGTGGGAGTGGAAGGAGTTCGCGGTTCGGCTTCCAGCCCCGGGGGCAGCAGAGGTGGGACAGCTACAGCTGTTGTTACTTCCGGCTCCAGGCCCACCTGGTGGGAGGAATTAAGTGGCGGATCAGAGCAGGAGTGCAACAGCCTGCTGAAGATCTAAGCCCAGTCTGGACTAGGGGTCCTTGGGGAAGGAGGAGTGCGGCTCTGACAGAGCTGGCACCTCCCCCCCAAACGTAGAACATAGAGCTCGTTAGTCTACAAGCAGTCATGCCCCACTGAAAAACTCAAGGGTCAAGTTAGTTGGTTGGGAATATGGCCAGGCAGCGAAAACGCGCCCAGATTCAGTCTCAGACTTTGGATTCTTTCTTTGGTGACAAAGAAGACCAAAACATACAGCCCAAAGAAGTCAACAAAGTCATAGAGCCTACAACAAAAGCCTCCAAGAAAAACATGAACTGGCCCCAGGCCATAGAAGAACTCAAAAAGGATTTGGAAAAGCAAGTTAGAGAAGTAGAGGAAAAATTGGGAAGAGAAATGAGAAGGATGTGAGAAAACCATGAAAAACAAGTCAATGACTTGCTAAAGGAGACCCAAAAAAATACTGAAAAATACACTGAAGAAAACAACACCTTAAAAAACAGACTAACTCAAATGGCAAAAGAGCTCCAAAAAACCAATGAGGAGAAGAATGCCTTGAAAGGCAGAATTAGCCAAATGGAAAAGGAGGTCCAAAAGACCACTGAAGAAAATATGACTTTAAAAATTAGATTTGAGCAAGTGGAAGCTAGGGACTTTATGAGAAATCAGGATATTATAAAACAGAACCAAAGGAATGAAAAAATGGAAGACAATGTAAAATATCTCATTGGAAAAAACACTGACCTGGAAAATAGATCCAGGAGAGATAATTTAAAAATTATTGGACTACCTGAAAGCCATGATCAAAAAAAGAGCCTAGATACCATCTTTCAAGAAATTATCAAGGAGAACTGCCCTGATATTCTAGATCCAGAGGGCAAAATAGAAATTGAAAGAATCCACCGATCACCTCCTCAAATAGATCCCAAAAAGAAATCTCCTAGGAATATTGTTGCCAAATTCCAGAGCTCCCAGATCAAGGAGAAAATACTGCAAGCAGCCAGAAAGAAACAATTTGAGTATTGTGGAAACCCAGTCAGAATAAGCCAAGATCTGGCAGCTTCTACATTAAGAGATCGAAGAGCTTGGAATGCGATATTCCAGAGGTCAATGGAGCTAGGATTAAAACCTAGAATCACCTACCCAGCAAAACTGAGTATCATGTTCCAAGGCAAAATATGGAGTTTCAATAAAATAGAGGACTTTCAAGGTTTCTCAGTGAAAAGACCAGAACTGAATAGAAAATTTGACTTTCAAACACAAGAATCAAGAGAAGCATGAAAAGGTTATCAAGAAACGGAAATTGCAAGGGACTTACTAAAGTTGAATTGTTTTGTTTACATTCCTACATGGAAAGATGATGTGTATGATTCATGAGACCTCAGTATTAGGGCAGTTGAAGGGAATATGCATGTATATCTATATCTATATATATCTATATCTATATAGCTATATATATATACATGCATATATATATGTTTATGTATATATATATAGGTGAATGTGTATGTATGTATGTATCTATGTGTATATGTATGTATGGGTATGTATGTGTATATATATATATGTGTGTGTTTTATATATATATGTGTGTTTATATGTATGTGTATATATATGTGTGTATGTATACATATGTGTGTATATATATATATATATACATATATATGTAAAAGAGAGAGAGCAGACACAGGGTGAGTTGAAGATGAAGGGATGATATCTAAAAGAAATAAAATGAAATTAAGGGATGAGAGAGCAACATAGTGAGAGAGGGAGAGAGGGAGAGATAGAATGGGGTGGATTATCTTGCATAAAGGTGGCAAGAGGAAGCAGTTCTGTGGGAGGAGGGTAGAGGGCAGGTGAGGGGGGAATGAGATCTCATCAGATTTGGCCTGAGGGGGAATACCATACACACTCAGTTGGGTATATTACCCCACAGGAAAGAAGAGGGAGGAAGATAAAAAAAAAATAAAAGGGGGGGATGATGGAGGGGAGGGCAGATGGGGGTGGAGGTAATCAAAACAAACACTTTGGAAAGGGGACAGGGTTAAGGGAGAAAATTCAATAAAGCGGGATGGGTTGGGAAGGAGCAAAATGTAGTTAGCCTTTCACAACATGAGTATTGTGGAAGGGTTATACATAAAGATACATGTGTGGCCTAGGTTGAATTGCTCGACTTCTTAGGGAGGGTGGGTAGGAAGGGAAGAGGGGAGAGAATTTGGAACTCAAAGTTTTAAAATCAGATGTTCAAAAACAAAAAAAAGTTTTTGCATGCACCTAAAAAATAAGATACACAGGCAATGGGGCGTAGAAATTTATCTTGCCCTACAAGAAAGGAAGGGAAAAGGGGATGAGAGGGGAGGGGGGGGTGATAGAGGGGAGGGCTGACTGGGGAACAAGGCAACCAGAATATAAGCCATCTTGGAGTGGGGGGGAGGGTAGAAATGGGGAGAAAATTTGTAATTCAAACTGTTGTGAAAATCAATGCTGAAAACCAAATATGTTAAATAAATAAATTTAAATTTAAATTTAAAAAAAATAAAAAATAAAGTTACCTGGTGTACAGCTTTCCAACTACATAGATGATATTTTGATGTAGCAAGAAAATGTAAGACAAGTAGAGAAGGCTTTGATACTTTTAATAGGTTATGAAAAGTTAACCCTGCAAAGATTCAAGGGCCAGCTCAAACTGTGAAGTGTTCAGGTATACAATGGAATAAAGGACTGCAATAAGTTTCCCCACAAGCTTGACAGAAGATTCCAGATTTTCCTATCCCCACCAATAAGAAAGAGGCACAAAAATTTATACAACTGTTTGGATATTGGAGACACCACATTCCACATCTTGGACAGATTTTGAAATGCTTATATAAAGTTACCAGGTAAAATTATGAGTTTAATTGGGGACTTGAACAGAGTAAAGCTTCTGAAGAAGCCAAAGCTGCTATGCATATGGCTCTGGATTTATGGCTTATGCAAAGTGGACTGGTGAAATTACAAGTGACTGTACAGGATGACTATGTGAATTGGGGTTTAAGGTAGAAACAATAAAGCCGAAATATACCCTTAGGATTTTGGTCAAGGAAACTACCTTTATCTGGAATACAATGTACACCATTTGAAAAGTAGCTGTTAGCTGCATGTTGGGCTTTGGCAGAGACTGAACAACTGACTCTGAGCCGTGAAGTGATATTAAGGCCTGGAATCCCTATTACGATTTGGGTAATGAGTACCCAAGCATCTCTCAGAATTGGACATGTGCAAGAGACTAGAATAATTAAATGGAAATGGTATATTTAGAATAGATCAAAAACAGGCAAAAGTGGAGTTTCTGCTCTACATGAATCCATAGCAAGCATTGACATTTATGGAAATAACAAACCCTATGAACCAAGGCAACAGTTGGTACAATCCTTGGTAAAATGGAATGATGGATATGATGAACTAACTGAAGAACAGAAGAAACGTGTGTGGTTTACTGATGGGACAGCATTGGAAAGCAGTAGCCTATAACCCATGTACTAAGAGAACTTTGGAAAGTACTGGGACAGGTAGAAATAGTCAATATGCTGAACTTATGGCAGTACATCAAGCTATTAAAACAGAGAAAGTAAGACAGTGTCATATATTCACTGATTCGTGGGCAGTAGCTAACAGGTTAGCTACATGGATGCCAATGTAGAAAAAACAAAATTGGGAAACTCTTGGTAAACAAATTAGGGGCAAAAAATTATGGGAAGATATATGGGACAGGTCTTTGGTTACTATTTTGTCAGTTTTTCATGTAGATGCTCATGTGGCCCTCATTATGAGAGAACGTGAATACAATGCACATTGTAGTGATTGACTAGCAAAGATTGCTACTGAACATATTGTCCCTACTCTGAATCCAACTGATGATCCAGTACTAGCACAATGGGTCCATCAAACAACTGGCCATTTAGTGGTGCAGGCCACACACTGGTGGACACAAGCTCAAGGTATTAGTATCTCTTATTCATTGTTAAAGCAAGTAGCAGAGCAATGTCATATATGTCAACAGTAAAAGGAATGAACTGTTCCTTGAGAAGTAACTGAGGAAATAGCAAGAGGAAAAGTTCCAGCCCAGATTTGGCAGATAGATTATACTGGACCACTACCCCAAGATAAAGGATGCAAATTTATATGTACTTGTGTTAACACCTATTCAGGTGTACTAGTGGCTTGTCCTTATAAGAATGCAACCCAGAAAAACACCTGTAAAACTCTAGATATTATAATTCAACATTATGGAACTCCAATGCAGATTCAAAGTGACAATAGGTCACATTTCAAAGGTAATGAGATGAAGAGATATTGTGTATTGAACAATATATGGTGGATATATCATATTCCATATTATCCACAAGCATCTGGGTTGATAGAAAGAATGAATGGATTGTTAAAAGAACAGTTAAGAAAGTTAAGTTCTAATAATTTGTATCAACATTGGAAGGACAATTTGTTCACTGCTTTACATAATTTGAATAATAAACCATTTAGAGGAAGTATACCTCTAGCCAAAATGATGGCACTGAATCTGCAAATTAGAAGACAGAAAACACATAAGATTCAAAATATTGAGTATTAGACTGTGAGGGTGGATGTTCCACCACGATATCCAGGAATACCTGGTTCGGCAGGATATGATTCACATTGTTTAGAGGACTTTTGGTTGGATAGAAAAGAGATAAGAAAAATCTTTACTGGGATATGTATGAGAATCCCTAAGAATCATTTTGGACAGATATTACCTATATCAGGATTAGCAGCTCAAGGAATAAGTGTATTGACTGGAGTGGTAGAGTCTTGTTATCAAAGAGAAATTATTGTGATACCCCAGAATTTAGGCGAAGAACCTATACAGGTGCGTAAAAATGATGGAATAGTTCAATTGATTATTATTCCTTGTGAAACAATACCTCTTGTGAAAACTGACCCTCCTTCCAAAATAACTGTCAGAGGAAAGAAAGGATTTGTTTCTGCTGATAGAATAAAATTGGGAGCTAAAATATGGGTAAAATGGAAGCCAGATGTTCCAAAGGCTGCAGAAATTATAGCACATGGGAAAAACAATACTGTAACCATAGTCTACACAAGAGAAAATAATTATGAAATTATACCCTTGATTCATCTATTCTATCGTGAATGAGGCTATGATAGTCTCTTTGTTTCTTTCTGGCTTTTGTCTATGAAATTTGTTTGTGAGATTTGTTTCCTTCAGGCTAGTACCATCCACTAGGAGATGCCTGATCGCTTAAGCCAGATGTCACCCTCTGATGTGTTTGGATGTCACCCCTGGACCTGTTCACGACTGTGATATGTCATCTCTGGACCTGTCCAAGATTGTGATGTGTCATACTCATACCTGGACCTGGCGTCAACTGAGTTCCAGATGCCAGCTTGCTAAAGAACTGACCTCTCAATTAGGACTCTTAATCTCTTGGGCAGGGACATCTCTACATCCAATTTCCCCAGGAAGAAGCTTGAGATGATGAGACCTTTGCCCCTTACCCCAAGATTTTGAGCCCCATTCATTCGAGGGGGGAATGGTGATGTTGTTTTATGTGCTTATCTTGTGTTATCCCTGTTATATTGTTGTGTAAAGTTCTGTTGACACCAGTTACCTCAAAATTCCCATTGCCCTATGCAATGGATAAGAAAGATCTTGGGGCCAAATATAGTAGCAATTTAGATTTGAAGATCTTTCCCACCCATTAATAGTCCATGTGACCTGCTTACATCACAGGAAGCCTAAGTCACATGTGGTGGGAGGAGCTTACTAACAGGAAAAGGAAGTTATGTCACAGGAAATGCAGAGAGAGAGAGAGAGAGAGAGAGAGAGAGAGAAGGAGAGAGACACAGAGAGAGAGAGAGAGAGAGAGAGAGAGAGAGCACAGTTATGGTTGCTAATGGCTGTTGTGATAATTAGAGCTGAACAGGCTGACTTAGCTATACTGTGAGTTTGTTTTGGGGAAGACTTCAGCAGGGGGTCAGAGAGGTTTTGGGATGGGAAGGCTCCATGTTGTGATATTATGTATGGAATGTGTTACTGCTCTGATAGATTGGGTAAATGGCTTGTGGGATGTGGTTCTCTGGTGTCTGAATAAATGGTTTACCTCTTCTACCTTCTTTGTGGAGAGTCTCATATACTTTGTGATAAAGAATTTCATAGATATTTTGACAATTATCTACATTGCTATTATTACCTTACTGATACAGGGAGGGATCCTTGGAGTGGGGTAGGCAAGTAATAGGAGGGCAAGGTAGTGGATAGAAGTAAAGTAAAGGAAGCTTGAGGGATAGGAAACAAGAGATAGGCACAAACATTAAAAACAAAGATCAGGAGTAGAATATGTTTGGGAAAGTATGTCTATATATATATATATATATATATTTATATGTGTATGTACATATCTATAGCTATAGAGAAATATATCTAAACTTTATTGTAAACTTCTCAGGGGTAGAGGGAGGGAAAAAAGAACAAAGTAAAAAAAGTGCACAGCAGGGAACAAAAGAATACTCACAAGGAAGTAAAAAAAAGATGGACAATTCTCAACACAACATGTATTATTTATCATATGTCCTTTGTGAAATGAAAATTTATTGTTACATATTTTGAATCCTCTTGTATGTTCTGCTATTCACATGACATGCTTTTTTTCTTTTTTACTTTGTATTTAAGTTTCAATATTTAAGCTTATAATGTGTTTTTGTTTCTTTTCTCTATTCTGGATTTGTGTTCTGGCCCTTGAGTCTAAAATAAAATTTGAAGAAATAAAAAAAAAGTAATTAATGGGTTGCTACATGTATATTAAATCTCAAAAGCAGCTGGAGGAGCACACCTGAGTCCTTGCACTAACAGGCACAGGAGATTGTTCGGAAGTCAGGTATGTTGATGAGCACATGTAGCTTGGCTGCGATTTTGACACCACTTGTGCTGTGTAATTGCTTTCTGGGTGAATGAAAGTAAAGTGAAATAGGACATAGCTTGCCACATTTCCTTTCTTGTTACAAAACTGTCATAATACCTAAACTGAAGCAAAAAGCAAAAGTGGTTCCATATCTCAAAAACCTGTCATAAATATTTTAAGTCTAACTAAATTCAAGTGATTGAAAAGCAACCAATTTGCAATTGGATAGCTTTCAAAACACCAAATCCTCATTTGATATTTTTGCTGTGATATCATTCTGCCTTTGGGTGAGAAGCATATGCTTTAGTAACGAATATTTTCTAGTAGAGAGGAAATTTATACAGAGCCAAATCAAATAATTAGAAATTGTTTCAATACTAAAATAACTTCATTGTTAAAATTAAAAGATGGAGAAGCCCCTGTTTTCCTCTTCTTCACAGCCTGCTGCTTTGCATAGTAATGATAACAACAATAACAACTGCAACACAACATAGAGAACTTTTTTAAGGCTTCCAAAGCATTTTGTAATTTTTATCTCATTTTATCACCACAAAAACCTTAGGAGATAGGTGCTATTATTATCCCCATTTTACAGATAAGGAAACTTAGACTGAAAAATTAAGTGATTTTCCTAGAGGGACATAGCTAATAACTATCTTAGGCAAGATTTGAATTCCATGCTTACTCACTCCAGCTACTACACTGTGAGCCACTGAACAACCTAGCTGCTTTGGTTCTTATCACCTCAGCCTCCTCAGTCTATGATTTAATTTTATATCTATAATATAAAAGCAATAGTAAATATACAATCTGGCTACAAGACACGTACAGAAGAATTTCACCTTCTTTCAGTCTGCTTCATGAAAGAGTCCCCAGTAATTCATGATTTCTATGCATTCACCATTTCACTAGCCTAATATTCTTTCCCCTCTCTGCCCCCCACACACATTTAATGTTACAGCACTGCACTGTAGGAACAAATGAATGAATTGTAGTGCCCAGCAACATCAGTGCCCACCTGTTAGAAGAACATTATGGTTTTTACCTAATAAGAAGGATATATGAGGCTATAGTCAATATGAGCCCTTTTTGTTTTGAACTACAGAATGTTAACTCTTTTCAGAACTGGATTGTTTGTGTGAAATAAAAAAAATATTTTTTCTTTTAAATTTACTGAGGTATTGCTAGCTGGAGCCAGTTTGACATGATGTCAGACTGATTCTAAATAAGCTCTGAATACTTTTAAAGAACAATAAAATATATTTTACATGTGGGGAAAAATAAAGATAAAATAAAAATAAAGTAAGAATGATCTAAGCCAATTATAGAATGAAAAAAATTAATTTAAAAGCCCAGAAACTGTCTTTTAAAAATTATTATATTTCCCTGAATAACATGAATAGGAAATCATTTTGGCACAAAAGCTGAAGGCAGGCAAAAGGCAAAGCATTCTGTTTGGGAATAAGTGAAAATATTTATTATACTAGTATAAACATATAATGAGTTATATACTAGTGAAAATAATTTTTAAAATTCATACTGATTTCCTCAATACTTGGCTGTCAATTACACTTAGAGGTCTTCATTGTTTCCTCACCTATTTGCAAAATGAAAACTATTCACAGTTCTTTAACATGTGTTATCATTTTCTAAACACAACAGCAATTCACCTTTATCTTTGTGGGAAGTGATTGATTTTATTAAAATGCAAAAAAAAATCACCATTATTGGTTGCCTGAAATATATGTCATAACTAGTTTCTGCCATATTAATTCATATCATATTAGGAAGTGATTACAGTAACAGTATTATAATGGATATCAGTGAACTGCTTTCTGGGAGCAAACCGTGCAGCCATGTATAGTGAATTAAGCTTCCAAATGCAAAAATAGCCTTTTGAATTTAGAAGCTAATTTACTAATGAGTGCCAAAGAATATTGTATTCCCTTCTATCTCCTAAACTATGGTGAGAGTAAAGCTATTTTTTTATGATGCAGTCAGGTAAAACCCATGACACCAGGCATAGATCTGAGGCAAGTCAGCGGCTTGATTTCCTTTGCTTTTCCTGAAAAAGAGTACAAAAAAATTGAAATGTTAGAAATAAAGTAATCTACTAATACAATATTGGTGGAATTGTGAATTAGTTGCAGGTTACCCTACAGATTAAGAGAGAAATTACTGCCATCCCTCTAAGGAAAACCTCTCTCTTCAAGAGGCATGTCATAGCTGGGTAATTAAATTAAACTAAAAGACCTTTTTAGCTCTGAAGTGTATTAATCAACACATTTTCTTCTAGTGATTACTTAATTCTGGATATCATCCTAAGCATTATAATACTCCCTGCCCTCAAAGAGTTTACCATCAAGCCTGTGTGTGTGTGTGTGCACGTGTGTGTGTGTTTGTGTGTGTGTGTGCGTGTGCATGTGAGAAATAACTGATATTTATGCCCCCAGGTAGGGAGCAGAATTCTCTAATGATGGAATAAGATTTGAACTCCCAGCCTCTTACTGTCCAGATGCCCTCTCTGCTCTCACTCCCTGATGCCCTTGTATTAAGGGACATCTGGCAACATAAAGGGAGTGCCAACCTCAGATGTTTATGAAAAATAATATTAAATTTCACAAATGTATTCTTTAAGAGAATTTAAAAAAAACAATTAAATGGAAGTAAGACTCGGGCAGGGTGGAGGCTACCTATTTGGTTTTTTTGGCTGAATTATTACTACCTATGATTAAAACACACAGTCTTATTTTGTCCTTTTAGAGGCCATTTCTTGTTGTCTGAAGAACTGGACTACAAATAAAGTAGATATCAGCTGCTGTCATTGTGGCATTGCTGTCATGGGGAAAAAATAACTGTGTCTGTGTATGTATATGTGCGTATGTATGTGTATATACACATATATGTGTATGTATGTATGTGCATGTATTTATTGTAGTGTGTATATATGTATATGTGTATGTATGTATGTATGTATGACTCTGGGCCAGTCACTTTAACCCTCAGTACTGTAGACAAATCTCTATAATTAAGGTGCAACCCACATTGGTAGAAGGAATTCCCTCACCTTGTTTGAGGCCAAGAGTAATGTCATTTTCACACCAAGTTGTTGGTCAGCCATTAAACATTTACTAAACTGTTTCTATGAGCTAGGCATTCAGGATGCAAAGGGGGGGGGGTGAAGGCATGGGGAAACATAGAGAAGCTCCCAAAATAATGGAGGAGGCAATAATCAAACACATGTGTACATATAAGCTATATACAGGGAAAATAGGAAAGAAATAAAAGAGGGAATATACTAAAATAAGAAAGGTTGAGAAAGGTTGCCAGTAGAAGATGGGGTTTTAGTTGCTACTTTGAAGAAAGTCATGGAAGTCATCAGGTAGATATGAGAAAGGAGAACATTTCAGACTTGAGGGAGAGCCTTTGAAAATGCCTAGATATGAGAAATGGCACATAATGTTCAAGGACCAGAAAGGAGAACAGAGTCACTGGATAAAAGAGTTTATGGTTGAAATGGGGTATTAGAAGACTGAAAAAGAGTATTGATGGACCAAAAGTTTTGAAGAGTTGGAGAATTTTGAAGTCTAAACACATAATTTTTTCCCCTCATCTTAGAGATGATAGGGAGCCACGGGAGATTAATGAGGTTTATTTTTGGTTGGGGGAGAAATGACATGATCAGATCTGTGCTTTGTGGAAACTATTTTGGTGGTTGAATAAAGGAAATATTGAAGAGGGGAAAGATTTGAGACAGGAATACCCAGCACATGCCATTGTATTAATTGAGGTGTGAGGAGATGAGGACCTGCACCAAGGTGGTGGCTGTATCAGAGGAGAGGAGGAATAATCAAAAGATATGCAAGGGAAAATCAACAGGCCTTGGCAATATATTGGATATGATGGGTGAGAGATAATGGGGAATTGAGGATGACACTTAGATTTCAAACCATAGGAATGGGTAGGATGGAGTTGCCCTCAAAAGTAAGAGGGAAGGGGAGACATGAAGGGGAAAAAGTAATGAGTTTAGTTTCAGACGATTTGATTTTAAGATATTTATTGCACTTGCAATTTGGAGATGTGAGATTGGAGATCAACAGAGTAGTGGAGGAAAGATAGGTTGATTTAAGAATAATTAGCATAGAAATTGTAATTGAATCCGAGGGGGATGATAAGATCACCAAGTGAAGTAGTACAAAGGGAGAAGAGAAGAGGACCCAGAATAGATCTTTGTGGGACACCTATGACTAGAGGGTTTGATCAGGATGATGACGCAGAAAGAAGACTGGGAGGGAGCAGGCAGATAGGTACGTGGAGAACGAGGAGAAATTGGTGTGCTAGAAACTTAGATAGAAGAAAGCATAAAATGTGGAGAGGGAGGCAGTGATTAACAATGTCAAAGGCTTCAAAGAGATTGGGGCAGTAAAAATTGAGAAAAGGTCAAGGGATTTGGCAATTAAGAGATCGCTGGTAAATTTGGAGATAGCAGTGCTATTGGAATGGTGAGGTTTGAAGCCAGATTGTAAGGCATTAACAATTGAATGAGAAGATAGAAAATGGAGGCACTTATTACACACAGGTTTTTTTTTCAAGGAGTTTGGCCACAAAAGGGAGAAGAGATATAAGATGAAAGTAGAAGAATCATGTGGATTTTTTTTCAGGATGGGAGAAACATGATCAGGCAGGCAGTAGAGAAGGAACCAGTAGACAGGGAAAGACTGAAAATTATCAACAGAGTGAAGGTGACAGAGGGAGCAATCTTATGGAGGATACAGGATGGAATGGGATTGCTAGAGCAGATAGAATGGTGAACTTTTATAAGGAAAGCTGTCATTTCATTCTACAGGATGGGGTGAAGAAGAAGACAGTGGCAGAAGGCATCTGAGCTACGTGAGATAATGAAGAAAGGGGAAGAGACTGACAAAGGGAGAAGACATGGGAGGTTAGAGGAGGAACATTAGGAAAAGTCACTGTGAAGAGTTGGGGTGGGAGTTAATAAGGTACATGAAGAAGGATTGCTTAGAGGCAGTAAGGGCACAGTTGAGGTTAACATAAATTTTTAGTTGATTAAGTCAGAACAGCTGTGTGATTTTTATAAACCTATATTCAACAACATATATGTTACAAAGAAGCAAAGGCAATGGACTGTGGTAGTTATACCAGGTTGAGTGTCAGCATGGTGCAATTAGTGATATGAAAACAGTGGCTCAAAAGAAGAAAATGATATAGAGTTGAAATGTTACACCAAAGGGTCAAGATGGGGAAAAAAAGAGAATGACTAATACATTAAAGGTTTGGAGGTCACAGCATGAAGAAATAAATAATGTTGGTTAAGGGAAGGCACAGGGAGAGGTAGAAAGTAAACAGAGTACGGCCAATAAGGAGATTTCAGAATTCTTAAATATGGAGGTGATGCATGTAATGGCAAAATCAAAGGTATGACCATCTTTGTGTGTAGCTGAGGTGGGGTGTATGAGTCGGTCATTAGAAGTACGTTGAAGAACTGAATAGGCTATTTGGGGGAGAATCAATGTTAAAGTCCAAAAGTATGAAGAAAAAAGTTTAGAAGAAAAGAACAATTGTGATCCAGGAAATGAACTCATTGAGGAAAAAAGGGAAGTGGCTTGGAGGTCTATAGGAGGCATCTACCAGGATTTTGATTGAGTGGTAGATATGAATAGGAGGGACCTCAGAGGAAAGGTTTCTGAAGGAGCTGGAGGAGAAACTAAAAGTGGTAATGGGGAGCAAAGTGCATTTCAAGTCTTCTGCCTTGAGCAGTGAGCTAAGGGGAATAAGTGAAAGCATCTTTAGTCCTAGAAAGGGTGGCCAGGGAGGTTGAAGATCCAGATTTCAGCATCTGCTAGAAGATAGTAAGACAGATAGGTTGTACAGTGGTTAGAGTACCAAGCTTGAAGTCAGTAAGACCTCATTTCAAATCCAGTCTCAGACACTTACTAGCTGTGTGACCCCAGGAAAGTCACTTCACCCTGTTTGTCTCAGTTTCCTCACCTATATAATGAGCTAGAAAATGGAAAACCACCTCAGTATCTTTGCCAAGAAAACCCTAAATGACATCACGAAGAGTCAGATATAACTAAAATGATTAAACAACAACAGAAGATGGATAGAGTGCAAGAGAAAAAAGATTTAGGATGAAAGGAAATTTGCTATAGAACAGGCATTCTGAAAGTCACAGTGGAAGGGATTAAGTAGTGTTCAGTTGGGATTTTGGAGTGAAAGGATTGAGGAAGATGGGAACAAAAATTCAGGTCATGGGAGAAAGAGAATGGAGTTTGACTGATGGCCTACGAGAGTTCAGAATCACTGGGATATGTAGGGTACGACCAGGTCTAAGAATGTTTATCATTAAGTAGAAGGTGCCACTCTTTTTCCCAAAATAGGCTGGAGATTAGGCAGGAGACAAGCACAAAATGAACTGCAAAACACAAGCCAGAAGGTCAAGAAGGGGGCCCTTTCATTTCACTACTTTCCACTTCCCTAATATAGCTGGAGATTAAAGAGGAGAGGAACATTTGCAGGTAGAATTAGAACTTTCATGGTAATAGAAGTCCTGTTCTCCTCTGACTTTTCCTTCAAGGGGCAGGTACAGCAGAAAGGAAAAGTCTGAGGTCAAAGGAAAGACTGCTTCCCTTCTCACTAGAGGCCCTCCACATAGGAAAAGATATGTTTGGCAGAAGATGAAAGTTGCTCCACTGCTCCATAGCAGCCTTCCTTCAGGGGACTTACATAGCAGTAGATACAGTACTGCGGTGCATAAATGTGATGTGGTGGTGGTCAGAGGAAGACCTCCTGGAAGTAATAAGTGATAAGTTATCTCACAGGAGCTTTTTCTAATAACTTTATCCATACACAAATCATATCTCTTTGGGTTTACTGGAAGGTCAATGGGGACTTGTAAAAGAGAAATAATATATTATTTGGGGTATACTACCAGCATCCTGGACACATCCACACACACACACACACACACACACACACGCACATGCACACACACATACACACAAATAAATGAGGCATTTTTGAAATAGCCCCTGCCTAGCATGGATGAATAATATGCTAGCTGGGGAGACTTCAATTATCCAGACATCTTTGTGTCTTAGCAACTGATTGAATGTAGAGGGCAAAGGAAAGAGCAGAGTAGATAGTTACGTGTCTGGGAAAATTGGAAGAATAATGATGACACACTACAAATAGACCAGTAGTAATCAAGGAAATGTGGAGAGGAGAAGGAAGATGGTGACTTAAATTAAGCACATACTGAATTTGCGGTACCATCAGCCTATCAAATAAAGGTATCCAAGATGCAAAGGGAAGATTCTGCCCTGAGAGTTGAGACTGGGACTGGCTATATAAATTTGGAAGTTGTCTCCAAAAAGGTAATACTTAAAGTCTTGGAAATGGATGAGATTTGAAGGAAAAGACTGTGAAGAAGTCGGCCTAGTGAAGACAAAGTTTTGGAAAGATACTTAAAGTTTAATGGGATGTAGTTAATCCATTTAACCTACTAATCCACAAACCTACTATGTTCAAGACACCAGGCTAAGCACTGAGTATTCAAAGAAAAGAGCAAATGAGACATAGGGATGTTATTATGGTATTTCAGTAGAATGTAAGCTCCTTATGGGCAGGAATTGTTTCATTTTTACCTTTGTATCACCAGTTGCTTTTATATATCAAGTACTTAATAAATACTTGATGAATTTTATTTGTCAGACAAGTAGTAAGTGAACCAGAAGAAAGCAAACCTCCAAAAGGAAGGAAGGATGAGTGGAAAGACCAAAAAGTATGAGGAAAAATAAAATTCTACATCATAGAGTGGGATTGGGGTTGCAGAAGCCAAGTTGCAAGAAGCTGAGGAGGGAAATGGTGACATAGAGTACTGTTTTTAAAAGTTCAACAGTGAAGAAGAGACACAATGATAGTTTGAGGGGATAACATGTTTAGACTAACATTCGCACTAGTATTCCCAGCTTGAGTTAAAAGGGAAGGACTAAAATAGGAATCTTGGAATACATTAAAATATGCCAAAAACACTTCATCGGAACACTGTCCCTCAACTTTTGAATTCAGTGATGACTGTCACTTTTTGTTCTACCCTTCATATCCTCCCCTCTCCTCTTTGTGAAATCTTATCTTTCAAATCCTCAATCATACATTCCTCTATGAAACCTTCACCAATACACACAAGTGATTCATCTCTCCTATGAACTGTGTCTTAACTCTCTATTTCTTATGTACTTTTTGGTTTATCACCTCTACTAGATTATAAATCCCATGTGGGGAGGAACTGTGTCCTTTAAACTTCACTTATCCCTCAGTACCTAGTGCAGCTAATTATACATTGTAAAAATGTTTCATGAGTGTTAGATGTGTTGAAAGCATGCATGAATTAATGAATGTCAAAAGTAAACTCATGATAAAATACCAAAACTCACTAAAACCTGTGGTATGCTCTTGATGTACACATGAAATCTCAGGTAGAAATGAGGCTGAAGATGGTGAGGCTTATATTTATCATCACCTTCTAACACAGGATTTACTTATTATCTTTGCCAGATCTGGAAAAACAAACCTGCCAGTGTTGGTGACAGCCACCTGTTCTTTCTGTCTATCTGTAATGGGTCCAGGCCTAGTAATGCTTTCTGCTATGCCATATGAAACTGGGATATCACTCTCAGGACTTCCTTACTTCTTGCCTTAACATCTGGAAGATGAAGTCCCTGGGGAAAAGTCCATAATTCCCCAGACTAAAAAAATACTCTTCGTGTAGTTTAAATACCACATAAAATGATCAGTGAGGAAGGAAGCTCAGAAAGCAACTGTGTAAATTAATTAATTAAGATCAAATAATAGGGAAAAGCCAAAAGATTGGTAAATGAAAAAGATGGAGACAAATGTAGCAAATAGAAGATGGAAGAAAAAAACTGTGATTTTTTCATGCATAAGACTCCTTTGGTAAAACCAAATGATGTAACAGTTTTTGAAAGCTTATTTTCTCTTTATCCCTGCTTGTGATGGTAATATCATTAAAAACCAGAAATACGCTAAAGAAGTAGAAGTCTCTTATTTAGCATATGTACTATCAAACCAATTTTTAGTCTCTTGAACATAAGGGAATAGAAATTAACTACCGTATCTTAGTCTCTCTCTCTGCTTAGTGATCTTTCTATTAAATGAAAAAGGACAGTCTTTATTCTTTAAGCATAAACAATATCTCAGGCTTCTCTACACAACCACAAACAGATCAATATGGAGCAATGTCTGCATACCCCTCCATTTTATTTTTTCACTTGAAATGAGATTTAGTTTATTGCCAATGGCATCACAGATAAATGCCTCAAAAAACACAGCTTGCAAAATTTATAGAGTTTTCTCAGCTAATTCATTAGTAGATATCCTCAAGCTCACTCAAGTCTAATTACATAGTGTCTAAAAAGTCTGGTGCCACTGGCTATCATTTGTTTACTTACTCAGGTAAAAAGCAAAGATTTACATGTGCGCGCGCGCACACACACGCACACACACGCACACACACACCCCTAATCTCTAACATCAGCAAGAAAGTGCAATAGCAATACCAAAGTGATAGTGTTATCAAGTTCACAAATAGCTTGTTCAACTGCATCCTAAGCACTTGGACCATTCTCAATTTTTAAAATTTAGTCCTTTATGAATATTAGTATGTGTTTCCCCATCTCACCCAGGTTGGAAGAGCAAGACTTTTCAATACTGATCACTATGGGAGGAATGCTCTTTCTCCAAATGGGAGTATTTCATCCCTCCATAGGCAAGCTGGTAGGGTTCCTGCTCCCAGAAGTGGGCAATATTGATGCCAAACTTAGTGTGGACACCCAAACTTCATAGTAGACTGCTGGAAAATGGAAGTTGGCATAAGGTGAATTTCTGTTTAGTTGAACCAATGAACAAAGAATATGGAGAGCCAATGGGTGTGTCAGTGAGGTTCCACCTTGATAGATGGAAAGGACAATTTAGATGCCCACAACTTTAAAAATAAGTTGGACTATATTTTTTTCTTTTACTTTTTTTTATTTGACAAGAACACAAATACAGAATAGAGAAAAGAAATAAAAACATCTCAAAACTTTAAATATTGAAACTTAAATACAAAGAAAGAGAAAAAGCATGTCATGTGCATAGCAGAACATGAGAGGATTCAAAATCTGTAACAATGAAATTTAGTTTCAAGAAAGCCTGCATGATAAATAATACACCTTGTGTTGAGAATTCTCCATCTTTTCTTTGCTTCCTTGTGTTTTCTTTTTTTCTCTGCTGTGCACTTTTCAACTTTGATCTTTTTCCCCTACCCTCCCCCCCCCAGAAGGCTACAATATAGTTTAGACTAGCTATATGTATTTTAAAAAATAAACAATCTCAAGTCAAAATTATAAAAGTTGATATTCTGAAGTGAAAAAAGAAGCTGCATATATGTGAGTACTTTATTTTAATATATTGCATTGTACCTTTGTTGCAGTTTGTTAGATTGCATTTTATTTTTTACTGCAACCAGAGTTATGATTTTGTCATATTATTTGTAACTTTATTTTTGCTTTTTCTCAATTTTTTCATTATTTTCTTTTAATTTTATTTTACCAGAACACAAATACAGAATAGAGAAAAGAAACAAAAATATATCATAAACTTAAATATAAATCAAGAAAGAGAAAAAAGTATGTCAACTGCGTAACAGAACATGAGAGGATTGACAATGCATAACAATAAATTTTCATTTCAAGAAAGCCTTCATGATAAAAAATACACCTTGTGTTGAGAATTGTCCATCTTTTCTTTGTTTCCTTGTGTTTTCTTTTTTCTCTGCTGTGCAATTTTTAACTTTGTTCTTTTTCCCCTACCCCCAGTCTTCCAGAAGGCTACAATATAGTTTAAATATGTTTTTCAATATAAACATACACATACAGATATATACATACACTTATTCATGTATACATGCATATATAGACATGTACTATCCCAAACAAAATCTACTCCTCATCTTTGTTTATATGTTTGCACATATCTCTTGTTTCCTATCCCTCCTGCCTCCTATACTTTACTTATACCCACTGCCTTGCCCTCCTATTACTTGCCTACCCCCCTCCACTATGAACTAGCTTGCCCTCCTATTACTTGCCTTCCCCCTCCAAGGATCCCTCCTCTATCCTCCCATTACCATTAATCTAAACACTCTTCTATAATCCCCTTTTACCTATTCCCTCATTCTCCCCTCTAAAGAACCCTCCCTTGTCCTCTCCCTCCTCTCTATGCCCCTACCAGTTTATTTCTTCTAAATTTAGAAGACTTTTATACTCTTCTAAATATACATGTATCATTCCCCATAAAACCCATTCCTGATGAAAGTAGGTTACCATAACTACCAGCCCTCCTCCTCCATCTAATTCCTCTGCATTCTTTCTTCCTCTTGCACCTCACTTGTATAAAATAGTTACTCTTTTTAGTTGTTTCTAATTGGTTTTACTTTTTAAAATTCATATCATAATCAGGTTTACCCCAATGTTTCTTATGAGCTCACCAGTTATTAATAAGAATCATAGACATACACCTTACATTAAATAAAAGGTAAAATGTCTGCTCTCAGGAATCCCTTATAATTAGTCTTTGGTATATACCTTATGTTTCTCTTGATTTTTGTATGTTGAATCTTCTATTAAGTTGAGGATTTTTTAACAAAGTCTTGAAAGTCTGAAAGTTTATCAACTGTCCATTTTTTTTCATTAAAATAATACTTAGTGGGGGGCGGAGCCAAGATGGCGGCTGGTAAGCACGGACTAGAGTGAGCTCTGTACCCAAGTCCCTCCAAAAACCTATAAAAATGGCTCTGAACCAATTCTAGAACGGCAGAACCCACAGAACAGCAGAGGGAAGCAGGGCCCCAGCCCAGGACAGCCTGGATGGTCTCTGGGTGAGCTCTATTTCACACGGAGCTGGGAGCTGGGAGCTGGGAGCTGGGAGCTGGGAACGGAGTGGAGCAGAGCCCAGCCTGAGTGGCGTGGACGATCCAGACCAGAAGCCGGGTGGAGGGGGCACTAGCGCCCTGAATGTGTGAGCTGCGGCAGTTACCAGACCCCTCGACCCACAAACACCAAAGACTGCGGAGAAGGTTAGTGGGAAAAGCTGCGGGAGTGGAAGGAGTTCGCGGTTCAGCTTCCAGCCCCGGGGGCAGCGGAGGTGGGGCAGCTACAGCTGTTGTTACTTCCGGCTCCAGGCCCACCTGGTGGGAGGAATTAAGTGGCGGATCACAGCAGGGGTGCACAGCCTGCCGAAGATCTGAGCCCAGTCTGGACTGGGGGTCCTTGGGGAAGGAGGAGTGCGGCTCTGACAGAGCTGGCACCTCCCCCCCAAACGTAGAACATAGAACTCGTTAGTCTACAAGCAGTCATACCCCACTGAAAAACTCAAGGGTCAAGTTAGTTGGTTGGGAATATGGCCAGGCAGCGAAAACGCGCCCAGATTCAGTCTCAGACTTTGGATTCTTTCTTTGGTGACAAAGAAGACCAAAACATACAGCCTAAAGAAGACAACAAAGTCATAGAGCCTACAACCAAAGCCTCCAAGAAGAACATGAACTGGCCCCAGACCATAGAAGAACTCAAAAAGGATTTGGAAAAGCAAGTTAGAGAAGTAGAGGAAAAATTGGGAAGAGAAATAAGAAGGATGCGAGAAAACCATGAAAAACAAGTCAATGACTTGCTAAAGGAGACCCAAAAAAATACTGAAAAATACACTGAAGAAAACAACACCTTAAAAAATAGACTAACTCAAATGGCAAAAGAGCTCCAAAAAGCCAATGCGGAGAAGAATGCCTTGAAAGGCAGAATTAGCCAAATGGAAAAGGAGGTCCAAAAGACCACTGAAGAAAATACTACTTTAAAAATTAGATTGGAGCAAGTGGAAGCTAGTGATTTTATGAGAAATCAGGATATTATAAAACAGAACCAGACGAATGAAAAAATGGAAGACAATGTGAAATATCTCCTTGGAAAAACCACTGACCTGGAAAATAGATCCAGGAGAGATAATTTAAAAATTATTGGACTACCTGAAAGCCATGATCAAAAAAAGAGCCTAGATACCATCTTTCAAGAAATTATCAAGGAGAACTTCCCTGATATTCTAGAGCCACAGGGCAAAATAGAAATTGAAAGAATCCATCGATCGCCTCTGCAAATAGATCCCAAAAAGAAATCTCCTAGGAATATTGTTGCCAAATTCCAGAGCTCCCAGATCAAGGAGAATATACTGCAAGCAGCCAGAAAGAAACAATTTGAGTATTGTGGAAACCCAATCAGAATAACCCAAGATCTGGCAGCTTCTACATTAAGAGATCGAAGGGCTTGGAATGCGATATTCCGGAGGTCAATGGAGCTAGGATTAAAACCTAGAATCACCTACCCAGCAAAACTGAGTATCATGTTCCAAGGCAAAATATGGACTTTCAATAAAATAGAGGACTTTCAAGCTTTCTCAGTGAAAAGACCAGAACTGAATAGAAAATTTGACTTTCAAACACAAGAATCAAGAGAAGCATGAAAAGATAATCAAGAAACGGAAATTGCAAGGGACTTACTAAAGTTGAACTGTTTTGTTTACATTCCTACATGGAAAGATGATGAGTATGATTCATGAGACCTCAGTATTGGGGTAGTTGAAGGGAATATGCATATATATATATGCATATATATATATATATATATATATATATATATATATATATATATATATATATATATGTTTAAGTATATATATATAAGTGAATGTGTATGTATGTATGTATCTATGTGTATATGTATGTATGTGTATGTATGTGTATATATATATATATATATGTAAAAGAGAGAGAGCAAACACAGGGTGAGTTGAGGATGAAGGGAAGATATCTAAAAGAAATAAAATGAAATTAAGGGATGAGAGAGTAACATACTGAGAGAGGGAGATAGGGAGAGATAGAATGGGGTGGATTATCTCCCATAAAGGTGGCAAGAGGAAGCAGTTCTATGGGAGGAGGGGAGAGGGCAGGTGAGGGGGGAATGAGTGAACCTTGCTCTCATCAGATTTGGCCTGAGGGGGAATACCATACATACTCAGTTGGGTATCTTACCCCACAGGAAAGAAGAGGGAGGAAGATAAAAAAAAAAATAAAAGGCAGGGGGATGATGGAGTGGAGGGCAGATGGGGGTGGAGGTAATCAAAACAAACACTTTGGAAAGGGGACAGGGTCAAGGGAGAAAATTCAATAAAGCGGGATGGGTTGGGAAGGAGCAAAATGTAGTTAGCCTTTCACAACATGAGTATTGTGGAAGGGTTATACATAATAATACATGTGTGGCCTAGGTTGAATTGCTCAACTTCTTAGGGAGGGTGGGTGGGAAGGGAAGAGGGAAGGGAATTTGGAACTCAAAGTTTTAAAATCAGATGTTCAAAAACAAAAAAAGTTTTTGTATGCAACTAAAAAATAAGATACACAGGCAATGGGGCGTAGAAATTTATCTTGCCCTACAAGAAAGGAAGGGAAAAGGGGATGAGAGGGGAGGGGCGTGATAGAGGGGAGGGCTGACTGGGGAACAGGGCAACCAGAATATACACCATCTTGGAGTGGGGGGGAGGGCAGAAATGGGGAGAAAATTTGTAATTCAAACTGTTGTGAAAATCAGTGCTGAAAACCAAATATGTTAAATAAATAAATTGCTTTTAAAAAAAATAATAATACTTAGTTTTGCAGGGCACATCTTCAGTCAGATCCCCCGGTCTTTTGCTCTTTGATATATTGTGTTCCAAAACCTGTGGTCCTTTAGTGTCTCTGCTGCTGGGACTTGTGTAATTCTGACTGTGGTACCCTCATATTTAAATATTTTTAATCTTGATGATTTTAAGATCTTTTCGTTGAGCTGGGGGATTGTGAATTTAACTATTATATTCCTATGAGTTTTCCTTATAGGATCCCTTTTAAGTGGTGATGAATGGATTTTTTTCTTCCTTTTCTTTCTTTTTATTTTTTTAGGCATTCCTTTCCCCCACACTTTATTTTTAATGTTTTTTTTTTTTTGTTTTCAGCATTGATTTCCACAAGATATTGAGTTACAAATTTTCTTCCCATTCTACCCTCCCCCCACTCCAAGACGGTATATATTCTGATTGCTCCATTCACCAGTCAGCCCTCCCCTCTGTCTCCACACTCCCCCTCCCTGCCCCATCTTTTTTCCCCTTACTTTCTTGTGTGGCAAGATAGATTTCTATGCCCTGTTGCCTGTACATCTTATTTCCCAGTTGCATGCAAAAAGCAAATTTTTTTGAACATCTGCTTTTAAAACTTTGAGTTCCAAATTCTCTCCCCTCTTCCCTCCCCACCCACCCTCCCTAAGAAGGCTCGCAATTCAACATAGTACATGTGTGTATCATTTTGCTAAACACTTCCGCAATACCCATGCTCGGAAAGACTAACTATATTTCCCTCCATCCTATCCTGTCCACTTTATTCAATTTTCTCCCTTGACCCTGTTCCTTTTCAAAAGTGTTTGCTTTTGATTACTTCTTCCCCCTATCTGCCCTCCCTTCTATCGTCCCCCCTTTTTTATCCTCTTCACCCTACTTTCATGTGGGGTAAGATGCCCAATTGAGTGTGTATGTTATTCCCTCCTCAAGTCAAATCCGATGAGAGCAAGATTCAATCATTCCACCTCACCTGCCCCCTCTTCCCTTCCAATGAACTACTTTTTCTTGCCACTTTTATGCAAGATAATTTACCCCATTCTATCTCTTCCTTGCTCCTTCTCTCAATATATTCCTCTCTCATCCCTTAATTTTATTTATTTTTTTAGATATCAATCCTTCACATTCAACTCACCCTGTGTCCTCTGTCTATATATATGTATATATATACATATATAGATAGATAGATAGATAGATAGATAGATAGATAATATATATGTAATTCAACTACTCTAATACTAAGAAAGGTCTCGTGAATTATACACATCATCTTTCCATGTAGGACTGTAAACAAAACAGTTCCACTTTAGCAAGTCCCTTATAATGTCTCTTTCTTGTTTACCTTTTTGTGCTTCTCTTGATTCTTGTGTTTGAAAGTCAAATTTTCTATTCAACTCTGGTCATTTCACGGAGAAAGTTTGAAAGTCCTCTATTCTATTGAAAATCCATATTTTGCCTTGGAGCATTATACTCAGGTTTGCTGGGTAGGTGATTCTTATTTTTAGTCCTACTCCTTTGACCTCCACAATATTATATTCCAAGCCCTTCGATCCCTTAATGTTGAAGTGGCTAGATCTTGTATTATCCTGATTATGTTTCCACAATACCCAAATTGTTTCTTTCTGGATGCTTGCTGTATTTTCTCCTTTACCTGGGAACTCTAGAATTTGACAACAATATTCCTAGGAGTTTTCTTTTTGGGATATTTTTCAAGAGGTGATTAGTGGATTCTTTCAATTTCTATTTTACCCTCTGGCTCTAGAATATCAGGGCAAGTTCTCCTTGATAATTCCTTGAAAGATGATGTCTAGGCTCTTTTTTTTGATCATGGCTTTCAGGTCGTCCAATAATTTTAAAATTATCTCTCCTGGATCTATTTTCCAGGTCAGCAGTTTCTCCAATGAGATATTTCACATTTTCTTCCATTTTTTCATTCCTTTGTTTCTGTTTTATAATATCTTGATTTCTCATAAAGTCACTAGCTTCCACTTGCTCCAATCTCATTTTTAAGGTAGTATTTTCTTCAGTGGTCTTTTGGACCTCCTTTTCCATTTGTCTAATTCTTCCTTTCCAAGCATTCTTCTCCTCATTGGCTTTTTTGGAGCTCTTTTGCCATTTGTTAGTGTATTTTTAAGGTGTTATTTTCTTCATTATTTTTTTGGGTCTCCTTTAGCAAGTCATTGACTTGTTTTTCATGGTTTTCTTGCATCACTCTCATTTGTCTTCCCAATTTTTCCTTTACTTCTCTAACTTGCTTTTCCAAATCTTTTTTGAGCTCTTCCATGGCCTGAGGTCAATTAGTATTTTTCTTGTAGGCTTTTGATATAGGCTCTTTGACTTTGTTAACTTCTTCTGGCTGAACGTTTTGCTCTTCTTTTCACCAAAAAATGATTCCATAGTCTGAATGTGAATCTGAGTCTGCGTCCTTTTAGGCTGCTGGCCATGTTCCCTGCCAACTACTTGACCCTTGAGGTTTTTGTCAGTGCATTACTGCTTGTAGAGTAGAGAGTACTTTGTCCCAAGCTTTAGGGGCCAAACACTACTGTTTTCAGAGCTACTTCTACACAGCAAACTCTGCCATACCAGCACTCCTCCTCCCCCAAGAACTGCTAACCCGCACCACAACCCAAATGCAAGCAGGCTTGGTACTCCCTCTCTGATCTGTTGCTTAATTCCTCCCACCGCATTGGCTTGAGTCTGGAAGCAATAACAGCTGGTACTCTGGAAGCAGCCCCAGAGATGCACCACTTCCGCACCCCTGGGGCTAGTGCTGACCAGGCACTCTTTTCACTCCTTTCCAGTAATCTCTCCACTAACATGCTCTGTTGTCTTTGGTGTTTGTGGGTTGAGAAGTCTGGTAACTGCCATAGCTCCCTGATTTAGGGAGCTACAGCCTGTTCTGCCCAGCTCCCATGCTGGTTGGTCCAGGCGTGGCCCATGCTGGGCTCTGCTCTGCTCCCAGCTCCGTGGAATAGACCCTTCCCAGCGACCATCCAGGCTTTCTTGGGCTGCAGCCCTGCTTCCCTCTGCTATTTCATGGATTCTGAAGCTCTAGAATTTGTTCAGAGCCATTTTTTACAGGTGTTTGGAGGGTCCTGGGGGAGAACTTTAGGCCAGTCCTTGCTTTCCAGCCCCCATCTTTGAATTTTTTTTTCTATTTCTGCTTCCCCACCTTGTTCTAATGCTTCAGGGCAATTTTCTTTAATTATTTCTGGTATTACTGTATCAAGATTCTTTTTTATCATAACTTTCAGTTAGTCCAAATACTTTTATATTTTCTTTTCTTGATCTGTTCTCCAAATCTGTTGTTTTTCTTATAAGAGATTTCACTTTCTCTTCTATTTTTTCAATATTCCTGATTTGTTTAATTATTTCTTGATCTCTTATAATTTCATGGGCTTCGCTTTGCCCAATTCTAATTTTCTGAATTTTTTTTGGAGGGGGAAAGGCAGGGCAATTAGGGTTTAGTGACTTGCCCAAGGTTACACAGCTAGTACATGTGTCAAGTGTCTGAGGCCAGATTTGAACTCAGGTCCTCCTGACTCTAGTGCTCTACTCACTACACCACCTAGCTGCCCCGCATTCTCATTCTCAAGTTGTCATTTTCCTCCTTAAGATTACGGATCTCCTTTTCAAATTGCTTAACTTTCCTTTCCTAACCTCCTTGTTTTTCTTGGATTATTCTTATTTTTTTTTTAATTTTTCTCCATCTCTGTCATTTGATTTTTAAAGTCTTTTTTAAGATCTTCTATACATTCTTTTCAGGCAGGTAACCATTTGACATTACTCTTTGGGGATTTCTTTACTTCAATATCTTTCTCTGAAGATGAACCCCTATCATCTCTATTCCCTTAATAGTTTTCGATAGTTGGATTCTTTCTCCTTTGCCTATGCATTTTTGGTGGGTAATAGCTTGATTTTTGTAATCACCCCTAGCCCTGGGGTGTGGGAAAGGATGCCTCTTGCCCCAGACCTTTATTTCTCCTGTCTAGCCTGAAACCAAAGCCAAACCTCCAACCTCCTGTAAGTGCCCACAGCCAGGGTCTTTCTTCCCCACTGCTTCTGCACTCCCGAGGCCTGTGGTGGCTCGTTCTCACCCCCACTGCTCTTTGTAGCACAGCTGGGTCTGGTGTTCCTCATCAGCAGAGGTTCCCTCAATCTTCTTGGGCTCAGAATCGAGGGGTGAAAAATTCCTGTGGCTGGGCCAAAAGCAGCCTCTCAAACCAACTAACCCCAGGACTTGCCACTTGTTGTTTAAGGGGCTTGCCACTTGTAGTTAAAAGAGAACCTAGCCTGGAGATGTTTACTCATCCTGGGACCAAACCTTGTCCCGGCATTTTCCTTTGGATCTTCTTAAATTGTCCCAGGAAGGGACTGGTTGTGCCCCCATCCTTATTTTGATCACCTAAGGGGCTATTTTACTTCTTGAGGTGGAAAATCTTGAGAGCTCGGAATTTTCTGACCTACTCCACCACCTTCTCAGAATCCTCTCCCCAATAAGTTGGACTATTGCTTAAATTTTATTCTATTTTCTTCCTAACCCAATTAAATTGATAAGTGATGTAATGGCCTTTTCTGAAGAGACTTGATTAACAAACAAAGTGAGAAGGTAAAGAAAGGGACAGTTAAGTAGGTGAGGTTATAGGCTAGAAGTAGTGCCTTAAAAATTAGCTGAAGCATTAGTTCTTTCAATCATTCCAACCAATTACTAGACCTTCAATGGAAGATGAAAAAGGATAGCAGGATTAGCACAATCCTTCTGAGAGAAATGGATAGTAGAGGCATGTTCACAGGAAAGATGAAGCCAAATCTAATAGCACTTCCTGGAGATAGGAGTTAGATTATGACACTGTCATTCAAAAATACAAGAAATTTGTTATAACAATTGAACCTCTGGAAGGGCAGAGACCACAAAAGGACAGCATGAAACAATTTTCTTGCTCAAGACAATTTAGAAGGTTGGCAGGAAAGGTCTATCACTCTGGAGTGAGACTGGAATGCAGGCTCGTTCAGTGCAGCCCAAACTCCAGCAAACCAGCAACCAAATTTAGAAGTGACTAAATCAACAGTGGCACTTCCTGCTTTTGGAGCTCTTAGGTCACAGAAGGTAAGGGGGGTTGGACAACTGGTCAGAAAGAGATTACAAACTGGGGCAGAGCCAAGATGGCAGAGTGAAAACAGGGACTTACCAGGGCTCTCTTACAAATTCTGTCAGATACGTCTAAAAAAGTTAATCTATGGAGATTTGAGAGAGGTAAAAGCCACTAGGAGACTGTGTGGCAGATTTCTGTCCCAGTAGAGCCCACAGGGTCATCAAAACCAATCTCTGGGCTAGGAGAGTGCCTGGTGCATGGAACTGCACCTGACCAGACCAGAGCATGTGTAGCAGCAGAACCCAGCCAGCAGACCAGGCTGGGAGAGTGCTGAGCTAGTGTAATTAAACCATATCAGAGCAGAAACAAAAGCAGGGCTGGGTTGAAGTGCAGGCTGTGGCAATCCCCATGCCTCTCAGCCCAGAACGGGAGTCAGTTGGAGCTAGGTAAGAGAGCAGTGCAGAGCCTGTGGCCATGGCAATAGCTATACCTGAGGATTTCAGCCAACAGTCTAAAGGTATAAACTCACCTTCTTGAACTTCCAGAAGACATGATGACCAGGTAAATAGCTATCATCCCTCCCTTCCTCACCCAGGGAATACTGCCCTGGGAAAAAGCCTGGAATAGAGGAGCCAGAAGTGGGGATTCAGGAATTTTTTACCCTGGGAGGTTGGGGAGAGAGATCCTCTCATGGTGCTAGAAGGAGATCATTGCAATGAAGGAGGGATCCCAGCAGTCCCCACCTCAGCAGACCAGTGGGAGTTCCTGAGCCCCAGGGTGTGGAGCTGGCAATCACCAAGACCAGGAACCCAATCATGCTTTCACATACCCAGGGGCAGTGGCAGAAACCAGTGCAGACATATAGGTCAGACTACGCATGCTATAGTGTAGCCCTAAGGGAAGAAGAAACTTCCAGCAGCTTTTCTCAAACCTCATGCAGGGAACATTATGTAACCAGGGGAAACTCAGAAAGACTGCACCTGGGCTTGACCTTGGCACACACCAGCCAGCCCCCAACTCAGCACCATGAGAGTAGCAGCATCATATAGCCTTTAGCTGACAAAACTGCAGGCTACAGAACAAAAATCTAGTAATCAGATCCCCAGTTCCTAGCACAACAAGCTTGTGACAGAGTTTCCTGGGCCCCAGAAGCAGAGATCCACTTTAAAAGTCAGGAAAAAGACAACCACCCATGAAGAAAAAGTCCAGAAAAACAAGGATCATTGATTTTTATTTTGGAGACAAGGAAGATCAAAATACCAGTTCAGAAGAGGACAACATTGACACTATACCCACATTTTAAACCTCTAAAGGGAGTATGAACTGGTCTCAAGTGCAAAAAGTATTCCTGGAAGAGGTCAAGGAGAATTTTAAAAACAAAATTAGAGAGGTAAGAGAAAAAGAAAAAAAAATTTCAGTGATGAGAAAAAATCTTTAAAAAGTAAAATTGGTGAAATGAACTAGGAGGTTCAGAATATAAATGGAGAGAATGTCTCATTGAAAAGTAAAATTGACCAAATGGAAAAGGAGATACAGAAGCTAAGCGAAGAAAATAATTAGTGAAAAATTAGAACTGAGCAAGTAGAACCGAATGACTCTATGAGGCATCAAAAATGAGTCAAACAAAATCTAAAGAATGAGAAAATCAAAAAAAAAAAAAACGTGAAATGTCTGATTGGAAAAATAACCTGGAAAATAGATCTAGGAGACACAATCTAAGAATTATTGATCTACCAGAAAGCCTTGCTGAAAAAAAGAGGCTGGACAGTATCTTCCAAGAATTCACCAAAGAAAATTGCCCTGAAGTCCTAGAACCAGAGAGGAAAACAGTCATCAAAAGAATCCACCAATCACCTCCAGAAAGAGATCCCATATTGAAAACTCCAAGGAATATTTTAGCCAAGTTCCATAATTATCAGGTCAAGGAGAAAATACTACAAGCAGCCAGAAAGAAACAATTCTAATATTGTGGAACTATTGTCAGGATCACACAAGACCTTATAGCTTCTACCTTAAAATATAGGAAGGATTGGACTATGACATTCTGAAAGCCAAAGGAACATGGATTACAGCCAAGGATGGACTACCCAGCAAAACTGAGTATACCTTTTCAGGCAAGGAGATGGGCATTAAAGGAAATAAGGGGATTCCAGATCTTCCTGATAAAAAAGCTAGAGCTCAAAGGAAAATGTGATCTTCAAATACAAAAGTCAAGAGAGATATAAAAAGGTAAACAGGAGAAAAAAACCTTGTTATTCAATAAGGGCAAATTGTTTACACCTTCATATAGGATTGCGATTTTTGGTGTATGTATGTGTGTATATCTATCTATCTATCTATATATATATACATATATATATATATACACACACATATATATGTCAGTCTTGAAAATAGTACACTTATTATGACAATTGAAAAGGATATCCATAGACAGAAGTTGTGAGTATAAATTAACTAATGTGATGATACAAAAAACATAATTAAGGTTTGCAAAGGGTTTGTTTTGGGAGAAGAGGTAAGGACGAGGTAGAAAAGGGTAAATTACATCACATGAATAGGAACAGAGCCATATTATAGTAGAGGAAAAGAAGAGGGGTAAAAGAGTAGTGTTTGAGCTTTACTCTCATCAGATTTGGTTCAAGGAGGGAATAATATGCTTTGATGAGCATAGAAATCAAACTTGTCCTACAGGCAGTTGGAGGAGAAAGGGGAAAGAAAAGGGATAGGTGTTAACAGGGATTGAAAATTGAGGGAGGTGGGGGTTAAAAGCAACACATTTTTGAGGAGTTGAAGGGAGAAATAAAAGTATAAAGCAGGAAGAGGATGGAGAAAAAGACAGATAGTAATCATAGCTATGAATGTTAATGGGCTGAACTCTCCATAAAATGGAAGTGGATGGCAGAATGGATTAAAAATCATAATCTTAGAATATGTTTTTTTACAAGAAACACATTTGAAACAGGGGGATACACACAGGGTAAAGGTAAAAGGCTAGAGCAAAATACATTCTGTGGAGCAGAATATATTACACTTCAGCTGAAGTAAAAAAAAGCAGGGGTGGCAATATTAATCTCAGGCTAAGCAAAAGCAAAGATAGATCTAATTAAAAGAGACAAAGAAGGAAAATATATCCTGCTAAAGGGCACCATAGACAATGATGTAATATCATTACTTAACACATATGCACCAAGTGGTATAATATCCAGATTCTTAGAGGAGAAGTTAAGAGAGCTACAGGAAGAAATAGACAGTAAAAGTACACTTTTGGGGACCTCAACTCCCTCTGTGAACTTGATAAATACACAAGAAAGAACTTAACGAAGTGAATAGAATTTTAGAGAAGGTAAATAGGATGTGCCTGTAGAGAAATCTGAATGGGAATGGAAAGGAATATCCATTTTTCTCAGTGGTACATGGCAATACATAAAAATTTACCAAGTACTAGGGCATGAAAACCTCACAATCCAGTGCACAAATGCAGAAATAGTCAATGAATTCTTTTCAGATCATGATGAAATAAAAATTATTTGTAATAAAGGACCATGGAAAGATAAATTAAAAATTAATTGGAAACTAAATAATCTAATCCTTAAGAATGAGTGTGTCAAAGAACAAATCATAGAGACAATCAATAGCTTCATTCAAGAGAATGACAATAATGAGACAACATACCTAAACTTATGGGATGAGCAAAAGCAGTTCTTAGGGGAAGGTTTATATCTCTAAATGCTTACACAAATAAAATAGAGAAAAAGGAGATACATGAATTGGGCATGCAACTGAAAAAGCTAGAGAAAGAACACATTGAAAATCCCCAATTAAATACTAAATTAGAAATACTGAAAACCAAAGGAAATATTAATAAAATTGAAATCAAGAAAACTATTGAACTAATAAATAAAACTTAGACCTGGTTTCATTAAAAAACCAATAAAACCAATAAACCTTTGGTCAACTTGATTTAAAAAAAAGGAAAGTCAACTTTCCCATATCAAAAATGAAAAGGGTGAATTCATCTCCAATGAAGAGGAAATTAAAACAATAATTAGGAATTATTTTGCCCAACTGTATGCCCATAAAATTGACAACCTTAGGGAAATGGGTGAATATTCACAAAAATATAAATTGCCCAGCTTAACAGAAGAGGAAGTAAAATACCTTAATAAACCCATCTCAGAAAAAGAAATTGGGCAAGCCATCAATGAACTCCCTAGGTAAAAATTACATGTGAATTCTATTAAACATTTAGAGAAGAATCAGTTCCCATATTTTATAGACTATTTGGGAAAACGGGCAAAGGAGGAGTCCTACCTAATTCTTTTTTATGACAAAATATGGTACTAATACCTATAACAGGAAGAGTCAAAACAGATAAAGAAAATTATAGACTGATTTCCCTAATGAATATTGATGCAAATATTTAAATATAACATTAGCAAAAAGACTGCAGCAATTTATCGTGAGAATAATACACTCTGACCAGGTAGGATTTATTCCAGGAAGGTAAGGATAGATCAATTCTAAGAAAACTATCAGCATAATTGATCATATCAACAACAAACCTTGCAGAAACCATATGATTATGCCAATAGACAAAGAAAAGCTTTTGACAAAATACAACCCATTACTATTAAAAACACTAGAAAACATAGGAATAGGTTCAGTATTCTTTAAAATCATAGGTAGCATAAAACTAAAAGCATCAGTGGGTATTATATCTAATAGGGATAAGCTAGATACATTTCCAGTAAGATTGGGGGTGAAACAAAGATTTCCCTTTTCACCCCTATTACTCAATTTGTTACCACAAATGTTAGCTTTAGCAATAAGAGAAGAAAAAGAAATTTAAAGAATTAGAATAGGCAAAGAAGAAACTCTTTGCATATGATATGATGATTTACTAAGAGAATCCTAGAGAATCAAGAAAAAAAATACTTGAAATAATACATAATATTACCAAATTTGCAGGATATAAAATAAGCCTACATAAATCCTCAGCATTCCTATATATTGCTAACAAAACAGCAAGAGATGGAAAGAGAAATTCTGTTGTAAGTTACTGTAGACACTATAAAATATTTCAGAGTCTATTTGCCAAGACAAACCCAGGAACTACATGAACACAATTACAAAATACTGCTCACACAAATGAATTCAGATCTAAATAAATGGAAAACCATCAGTTGCTCATGGTGAGGCTGAGCTAATATAATAAAAATGAGAATTTTACCTAAATTAGTTTACTCATTGTATTAGGAGGGCAGAGTTTATAATCTCAAAGAGGATCATAAACATGTCTGAAACGTTCGGAACCGCCGGATATAAGAAACTCTCAAAGTAGAAGGCAGAAGAATCAAAACATTTATTTAGGCTCCACAGTAAAAAACCCATGAACCAGCAACCCCATTTTGATATATTGATCAAAAGCTTCCAGGCCCAATAAGTACGCCTTGAAAGAGTAACCAGGAGGCTACAGAGAAGCATGATTGCGTAAAGCAAAATCATGTTTCCCCCTCTATGGTAATAAGATTACCCACTGGCCTGAAGTCTTTGTTCAGCTTTCTCCCGTAGGTCAGCTCTGCTACTGGCAGCTCCTGCTTCAGCTGTGGCTGTGGCTGTAACTGTCGCTGTAACTGTCGCTGTAACTGTCGCTGTAACTGTCGCTGTAACTGTCGTTGTAACTGTCTCTGGCTCCAACCGGAAAAGGAAAAGAGGATCTTCAAGCTGTCCTCTCCCCTCTTATAGAGCTTTTGACATCATCAAGCACCGCCTGAACGACCAGGGCCGATTGGTTCTTGACTTGGCCCCTCCCCCTAGCGTAGCCGTTAACACCTCCCCTCAGCCAGCCCCATGACTCATCACACAGGAAGTTGTCTGCTTCCTGGAATGCTCTTTGGGCTTCCTGCCCCGGAAGAGCAAGCCACAGTGTCCAGAGGCTCAATGAGGTAAGCTGAGTCATTCAAAGAAAACAAAGGCCATTCTGGCTACACTCCACCCCTTGTTATAGGATACATAATCTAATCAGCCATGTATCCTAGAACATACATTGTGATCCAATTACAAAGGAAACTAAAACATATCATTCATTATAAAGCAAAACATATCATTTGGTGACATTCCTAAATATTGGTTTACGATTCAAATGTGATCCACCCCTAGGTCCCAGCAAGATAATCTCTTCAATCAATCATCCCCAAAATAATTATTAATAATTCAAATGTCCACCCCTAAATCCTTGTATCCATTACATAGGATCAATAATATCATAACAATAAAACAACACAGCAAGGATAACACAAAATAAGTAAACAGAACACTATCATCATTTCCACCCCCCTTGAACGATTGGGGCTCAAAATCTTGGGGTGAGGGGTGAAGGTCTCATTTTCCATAGCTTCTTCATGCTGAAATTGGATGTAGAGATGGCCCTGCCCCCAAAAAGTCCCATTCCAGAGGTCATTTCTTTAACGAGCTGGCAGGAATTCCAAGAATGCTACATGCTTAGGCAGTCACCGGAAAGTGCAAGGTGCTTAAGCCTGAAGGAAACAAAACTAGCAACAAGGTTAGCCAAAACAAAGGACAAAAAGAATAGACAAGTATGGACTATAATTCTTCAAATAAAATCATCTCAAGTTTGGTTGAGATTTCAGTTATGCAAAGATCCAACATCAGAGCCAAACTCAGGTGGGAAATGTTTCTTTTCAAAAGGAACATAATGAGGAAGCCAAGAGGATCCCACCCTAGATAGAGACTAAGATTGTCCTCCCAGCCTTTCCCCAAATGTACAAGTTTTCATCCGTTAATCACACAAGGTCACCTTCAGTCTGAGTGGCTTGTGGGCTTGCAGGAGCAGTTCTTATTTCCCTATTTCTCGTGTTATCAAGTCCTCTATACATTCTGTATAATTCATTGGTTGGAATTCCATCTATCATTTCAAAACCTACCCCTGCTCTCAATAAAGCAGTAAACATTTCTTTCCTTGTTACTCTCCTTTGGCGCCAAGTTTGCTGGTTATTCACCCTTCTCTCTTGAGGAGATCTATCCCTTCCCCAGTCACCTAAGTCATGTAACTGTAAAATCTTATTTATCACTGTTGTAAGACGGCTCCCTACTTCTCCAAGTAATAAATTCAAAATTAGTTGTTTATAAGCAGGGGGAGCTGTCCTAATTATTAAATTCCTATGAGGCAGTTCCATTGGATCATTGTAATATTTGTCTGCGGTTCCTATCATAATGGCAGTCTTCATTACCTCCTCCTTTAGTCTCATGATACAATCTCTAAGTGAATACCAGGGTCTGTGCTCAGTGGGCCACATAGAATCAGTAGCATATCTCTTATTGCATCCCACAGCGGCTAATGCCAACAGAGTAGTCCTGCTATCACCATCTCCTTGCTGATGATGTTCCCTAAAAGCTTGTTGAACTAGAGGATCATGGCTGATACCTATGAATCTCATGCAGTCTGTCCTATCTACTGATATTCCACTGGCCCCTTGATCACTGAGTCTTACCATCCAAGATATCAATGGTTCTCCTATTCTTTGGCTGAATCTACTCAAAATATCTGTGACCTCTTGCGGTGAGAAATCTTCCTGAATTTCCCTTGTAACTGAATCTTCACCTCGGGTTTCTGTCTTCCTCCTTTGTATGGGTCGAGCCCTTGTCTGATCATTTAACCATCTCCTATGCTCTGTGTGAGGCACATCCTGAACCCCAGTAGTGTTTTGTGCCTCAGCCCCTAACATTGTCTCATTCTCTCCCCACTCACTTCCTCTGCCACCATGGCTAGGACGAAGCAGGCAGTCAGGCTCTTTCTGGGCTGGGTTGAAATGCACTCCGGGCTTTTTTGGTCTCCTGTTGCTCTTAGCCACATTAATAGAAAAGTTCTCATTTGAGTCAGTTTGGTCTCCTGCTATCTGAGATTCCCCTTCTTCCTGTGGGGTAGGAGTGCCCCCATGTCTTTCACTTAATCTCAATCTTTCGTATACTAGCCAGTAGGCTGATAACACTATCCAGCTTTGCCTAGATAGTGATGCCCCTGACTGAATCCCAACTTCTCGTAAACACTTTTCCAAATCCCTAGGATCTCCTCTCCGTAGCCTTGGTTCCCAGTTTTCACAGGGTCCAGCTTTTTTAGCCAATTCTTTTGCTAGGGAGGAATAAAATGGATCCTCCCATCCTGGGATATTCATCTCTTCCTCTGGAATTGTTCTGCTTCTAAATAGAGATCTTATACCTAGCGATCCCATCCTGGTCGCCAAATGTATTAGGAGGGCAGAGTTTATAATCTCAAAGAGGATCATAAACATGTCTGAAACGTTCGGAACTGCCGGATATAAGAAACTCTCAAAGTAGAAGGCAGAAGAATCAAAACATTTATTTAGGCTCCACAGTAACCAACCCATGAACCAGCAACCCCATTTTGATATATTGATCAAAAGCTTCCAGGCCCAATAAGTACGCCTTGAAAGAGTAACCAGGAGGCTACAGAGAAGCATGATTGCGTAAAGCAAAATCATGTTTCCCCCTCTATGGTAATAAGATTACCCACTGGCCTGAAGTCTTTGTTCAGCTTTCTCCCGTAGGTCAGCTCTGCTACTGGCAGCTCCTGCTTCAGCTGTGGCTGTGGCTGTAACTGTCGCTGTAACTGTCGCTGTAACTGTCGCTGTAACTGTCGTTGTAACTGTCTCTGGCTCCAACCGGAAAAGGAAAAGAGGATCTTCAAGCTGTCCTCTCCCCTCTTATAGAGCTTTTGACATCATCAAGCACCGCCTGAACGACCAGGGCCGATTGGTTCTTGACTTGGCCCCTCCCCCTAGCGTAGCCGTTAACACCTCCCCTCAGCCAGCCCCATGACTCATCACACAGGAAGTTGTCTGCTTCCTGGAATGCTCTTTGGGCTTCCTGCCCCGGAAGAGCAAGCCACAGTGTCCAGAGGCTCAATGAGGTAAGCTGAGTCATTCAAAGAAAACAAAGGCCATTCTGGCTACACTCATTCAGTGCCATACCAATCAAACTACCAAAAAATTATTTTGCAGAGCTGGATAAAATAATGACTAAATTCATTTGGAAGAACAAAACGTCCAGAATATCATGGGAATTAATGAAAAGAAATGCTATGGAAGGTGGCCTGGCCATACCAGATAATAAATTGTATTATAAAGCAGCAGTCATCAAAATTACTTGGTACTGGCTAAGAAACACAGTGGTAGATCAGTGGAATAGTTTAAGCACACAAGAGGTAGTAGTCAATTACTATGGCAAGCTACTCTTTGATAAACCCAAAGAATGCAGCTTCTGGGTTAAGAATTCACTATTTCACAAAAACTACTGGGAAAACAGTACAGCAGAAACTGGGCATAGATTGATATCTTGCACCATATACCAAAATAAAGTCAAAATGGATTCACAGTTTAGGTAGAAAGGCTGATACTTTAAGCAATTTAGGAGAGCAAGAAATAGTTTACCTGTCAGATTTATGGAGAAGGGAAGAATTCATGACCAAACAAGAGATAGAGAGCATTATGAAATGGCAAATGCATAATTTTGGTTATGTTAAATTGAGAAGTTTTTGTACAAACAAAGCCAATGCAACAAAGATTAGGAGGGAAGGAGAAAATTGGGAGTCTTTACAACCAGTGTCTCTGATAAAAGTCTCATCTATAAAATATACAGTGAACTGAGTAAAATTTATGGGAATACAAATCATTCCCTAATTGAGAAATGGTCAAAGGATATGAACAGGCAGTTTTCAGAGGAAGAAATTAAAGATATCTATAGATATATGAAAAATGCTCTAAATCACTATTGATTAGAGAAATGCAAATCAAAACAACTCTTAGGTCTCTCCTGTCAGATTGGCTAACATGACAAAACAAGAAAATGATAAATACTGCAGAGGATGTGGAAAAATTGGAACATTGTTACATTGTTGGTGAAGTCACGAACTCATCAACCCGTTCTGGAGAGCAATTTGGAACTACGTTCAAAGGGCTATAAAAATGTGCATACCCTTTGACACATCAATACCACTTCTAGGGCTGTATCCCAAAAAGATCATAGAAGTGGGAAATGGACCAGTATGTAGAAAAATATTTTTAGCAGTTCTTTTTGTGGTGGCAAAGAATTGGAAATCAAGGTGTCGCCCATCAGTTAATGAATGGGTAAACAAATTGTGGTATAAAAATGTAATGAAATACTATTGTGTTATAAGAAATGGGGAACATACAGACTTCATAATAACCTGGGAAGACTTATATGAACTGATGCTGAGTCAGGGTAGCTGAACCAGGACAACATTATACATGATTACAGACACATGGTATCTGTAAGAACTAACTTTGACAGACTTGGGCCTTCTCATCAATACAAGGTTCAAAGACAGCTCCAAAAGACTCATGATGGAAAAAGCTGTGCACATCCAGAGAAAGAATTTTGGAGTCTGACTGCAGATTGAGGCAAAATATTTGCTCTCCTTTGAATCCCTTTCTTTTTTTGGTTTTGTTTCTTTCTCATGATTCATTCCATTAGCTATAATTCTTCTTCACAACTTGACTATTATGTAAATAAGTTTAATGCGAAGGTATATGTAGCACCTCTATCAGATTACATGCGGTCTTGGGGTTGAGGGGGGACGAGAAGGAGACAGAGAAAACTGAGAACTCAAAAACTTGTGGAACTGAGTATTGTAAACTAAAAATAAAAAAAAATAATTTAAAAAAGGGAGTTTCAAAGGTCCCATTGCTGGCACTGGTTACAGAACTCTGTTGCATTGCCTATACTCAGATATGGATCACAATCTTGAGTTGCATCTCCACAGTGAAGAGGAGCACTAGCACATCTGAGCTTGTGACCACAAAGGAGCTGGGACCCTGGTCCCTGCTCCAGGGCATAACAGAAGGCTTTTGGTCACTCACAGACCAGAGGACATGCCACCTTGGAAGAAGCGAAACTTTACAGATCCCCTCAACTAGGTGCACAAAAGACTCTGAAGCTTTGGATAGTGCCTCCTCAACCTTGGGAGCAGAGCCCAACTTTAACATAAAATTAAAAGTCAAGAAATAGGCTGAAAAATGAGCAACCAATAAAAAACTATCCTGACCATAAAGTTACTATAGCGATATAAAATATCAAAACAAACTCAGAAGAAGACAAAAAAGTTAAAATTGCTACACCCAAAGCCTCAGAGTAAAATGTGAATTGATCTCAGGCCAAAAAAAAATAATTTTGGGAAGAGCTCCAAAAGTATTTTAAAAATCAAATGAGAGAGGTACAGGAAAAAGTGAGATAAGAAATGAGTGATGCAAGAAATTATGAAAAAATACAAGTCTACAGCTTGGTAAGAGAGGCACAACAAAGAACTGAAGAAAACAAATTGAAAAATAGAATACATCACAGTGGTTAAGTCACATAATAAAAGTAAAATGAAGAAAAGAATGCTTTAAAAAGCAGAATTGGCCAAATGGAAAAAGAAGTACAAGAAGTAAGTGAAGAACAGAACCCCTTAAAAAGTACAATTGGCCAAATAGAAAAGGAGGTAAAAAAGTTCACTGAAGAAAGTATTTCCTTAAAAGCTAGAATTGGGCAAATGGAAGTTAATGACTCATGAGACATCAAGAAACAGTAAAACAAAACAAAAAATGAAAAAACGATCAAAGAAAAAATTACTTATTTCATTGGAAAAACAACTGACCTGGAAAATAGATTCTGGAGAAATAATTTAAAATTATTGCACCTGAAAGCCAAGATCAGAAAAAGAGCTTTGACATCATCTTTCAGGAAACTGCCTCAGTGTTCTAGAAGCACTAGGTGAAATAGAAATGGGAAGAACACACTAATCACCTCCTGGAAGAGATCCCCAATTAAAAACTCACAGGACTATTATAGTGAAAATCCACTCACGACATCAATACTATAAAAAAAACAGTAATGGATGAAATTTTTAGAACCAAAAGTAGATTAGAGGAAATTAGAGGAAGAAAAAAAATAGATTTTTATTTGCTTTGGTTTTAAATATAAAAAAGGACAACTGCATATGTGGAATGTACCATATACTTTCATATGTTGTTTGTTGAGTCATCTCAGTCATGTCTGCCTCTTCATGATCCTATGTTAAGTTTTCTTGCAGAGACACTCGAGTGGTTTGCCATTTTCTTCTCCAACTATTTTACAGATGAGGAAACTGAGGAAACAGATTCAAGTGAGTTGCCTAGGATCACATAGCTAGTAACTGTCTGAGGACAGATTTGAGCTCAGGAAGATGAGTCTTCCTTACTCTCGCCCAGCACTCTATCCATTGTGTCACTTAGCTGCCCCTAATTTCAGATAAGGTATTTGGGTTTGTAACAACAATGTTACTTGCAGCTACTGTGGCTGTATAAGGCGAATAACACCAGTACACAGGAGGGCTGCTAGCACTGGTTCTTTGATCTGTTTTTCAAAGAAAAGGAACTTTAAGGTTTACAATCTCACTTTAATCAAACATACATGTATCATTCACTTAATTCAAGTGAAAAAGTCAGCACTCTGAACTTCAGAGCAAACAGAAACAGAAATTACAGGCAGAAATTATTTAAACAGAGCAAATAACACAAACTGACAGATAGGCTTCTGTCTGACCACAGTAGCACATACACGGTTACCAGAGAGAGAAGCACCAACATTTTGGTTTTCAAAACCAGGGTGCTCCTTAACGGCTACCCAGAGTCTCCATACCAACGCTCTACCAATGAGTGAGCTCCAAGCAAAATGCTAACCTGAGAGTATATATACATTTCTTCAGGGTCAGAGGGTATCACAACCATGTGACTCAAACCCATGTGACCTAGACCTTCCTGTGACTTAAGTAGGTCATCAAAGACTCCCAATTCCATCAAAGATTCTTGATTGAAACAAAAGCAAGACTCAAAGGCACTTGATTGCCTTAGTGCTGAGAAGCACTTGAAAATGAAAAATAGCAAAAAGTCCCACCCAGCTTGCCATAACAGTGTTTTATTTAATTGTTTTTATTGTTTTTACTTTACTGTTTAATTTTGCCACAAGAGACCTCTTAGAGTAGAAATAAGTTCCAAATGTTTGTAATATGTAAACAAAACACATTGATTAAACATAAACATAAAACTTTATTTCAAGTTCTAAGTCAGACATCTTATATTTTGTATTTTTCTATCCTTACTCCCTTATCGAGAACCATATTTTATAGCAAAATAAGTAAATGAAAATATTTGTGGGGTACATTTCATCAAACTTCACAAATACATTTGCCAAATCTTACTTTATATCCTATTTCCAACCAGTAGATCCCTACCTCTGCAAGGAAAAGTTTATAATATACAAATGCATACATGCTTATACATGTGCTTGCATGCATATGTGTACATATATACACATACATATGTTTTACTTTAATGAATATCTTATGCCATGATTTAATAAAAAAGTTATACTTTGCAAATGGATTTTCAGTATCTATTTTTATTATAATAACTTTTACATTAAGAAAGATATTTTGAAAGTCTCTTCATAGAAAATGAAATTTAATTAAACATGAAGGAATGAAACAAAAAGAGAAGGGCAAGAGTAATTTAGACGTATTTGTGGATAAATTCTATTAAATGTTTACAGACCAATTAATATATTGTTAAAAGTAATATAGTCTGAAATTGAGAGAAAATCGTCCTACTAAAGTCATTTACAAGACAAGTACATTCCTGTAACCATACTAGTGAAAGACACTATAGATGCAAATGTGTTTAATAAAATGCCAGCAAGAAAACTATAGCTAAGTAGGCAAAAATGAAATAAAATAAAATTACTGTAATCATCTTTGATTTATAACAGGGCTGTAATTGTGTTTCAACTTCAAGTTCACAAAAAGCAAAAAAAAAACATATAAAAATGAACTAAAAACCCTATTCCAAACAAGGTTACTATATTAATAGATGCAGTAAAAGAATTTTTCAAAGTAAATTATATTTTAGGCTAAAGCTTAAAAATAAGAGGCAAAAATCGCTAATTTAAAATAGTAAAAGTACACATATATGAACTTTTAATATTTTAAATAAATTATGCAAATATATGTGTATGAATACACACATATATACAAATGTGCACAACAGATACATATATACTGAATATATGTATATATGAGCATGTATCAATATGTACAAGTACATATACATGCAATACATATGGGTTAAAATGTATTGCCATTTGTACCACATATGTGTGTGCACAAATGTGTGCATTTGTGTATTTTGCATATATTGATATATGCACACATTGAATAAGACTGGAATGATATTTTTTTCCCTTTTATTTGACAGAATTACTAACAAGAATTAACAAAAGAAGCAAACAAATTAAAATTTAAAATAGTCACAAAATTAACTTTACCAATAGAATGATCTTTTCCTTCAAACATTCCTTTAAAACATTAATTGAGATAATGAATTAATTGTGCTAATGAATTGCTTCAGTAAAGTGTTCCATGAATTAATCCGTAAGAATCAACAGAATTTCTTTTCAGCAATAAAAAGATCCAGAAAGAAATAATAGAAATAAAAATTCCATTTGAAATAACTGTAGATGAATAAAATAACTTAGAGTTAATATGCCAAGGCATGCTCAAGTTTTATATAACTACATAATGCTCTTTTAAACAAATCATGACTTCAAAAATTGTAGAGTATACATTGCTGATATATGTGTTACACCCATATAAATGACAATACATAAATTGACTTAATGATTTGGTGATATCCTAATAAAACTACCAAGGAAAAAATTTTTAGAGCTTGCCAAAGTTAACAACAAACTTCATTTAAGGGAGGAAATAGTTCTAGAATATAAAGAGATCTTTAGACCTCATTTACTGATGGATATTGGTATTATTTGGGCAAGTAATGGAGTATATTGCAATAGATGACCCTAGTATTTAAAGGAGTGATTTAATCTTGTGGTCACATTAATGGAGAGAAAAAGCCTGATAAAAGAGATGTTGTAAAAGAAAACACGACAAGATTTTACACTTAATTGGATAAGAAGCTTCATAGAAAGGAATAAAGGATGACTATGTTTCTAAAACTAAATGATTGGAAAAGGAATGTTACTTTTACCAGACATAGGAAAGAAGTAGGTATATAGGGGTGAGAACAGAATGTCTTTTAGGTAGAAAATAGAATAGGAAGGGGATAAGAGAAGGAGGGTGTTATAGAAGGAACGGCAGATTGGGGGAAGAGGTAATCAGAAACAAAACACGTTTGAGAAGTGAAGGGATAAAAAGAGAGAGAGAATAGAATAAACAGGGGTAGGGGGAATAGAATGGAGGGAAATACAGTTAGCAATAACAACTGTGAAAAAAAATTGAAGCAAGTTTCTCTGATAAAGGCCTCATTTCTCTAACATATCTCTATATGTTAACTGTGTCAAATTTATAAAAATGAGAGCCATTCCCCAATGGATAAACAATCAAAAGATATCAGCTTTCAGATGAAGTCATTAAAGCTATCTATAATCACATGAAAAAATTCTAACTCAGTATTGATTAGAGAAATGAGAGTTAAAACAATTCTGAGGTACCATCTCATACCTATTAGATTGGCTAATAAGACAGAAAAGGTAAATGACAAATGTTGGAGGGGATATAGCAAAACTGAGACATTAATGTTCTGTTGCTGGAATTGTGAACTGGTTAAACCATTCTACAGAGCAGTATGGAACTATGTCCAAAGGGGTGTATACCCTTTGACATAACAATACCACTACTAGGTCTGTATCCCAAAGAGATAAAATAACAAAAAGGGAAAAGGATCCATATGTACAAAAATGTTTATGGCATCTCTTTTCTGGGAGTAAAGAATTAGAAATTGAGGGGATGCCCATCAATTGGGGAGTGGCTGAAGAAGTTGTGGTATACAATTATGATGGAATACTATTGCACTATAAGAAATGATGAGCAGGATACTCTCAGAAAAACCTAGAAAGATTTACATGGGTTGATGCAAAGTGAAATGTACTGAATACCAAGTAACAGCAATATTGTAAGATGATCACCTATGAATGACTTAGCTATTCTCATCAATACAACAATCCATGACAACTCTGAAGGACTTAGGATGAAAAATGGTATCCATCCTGAGAGAAAGAACTGATGTTGTTTGAATGTGGATTGAAGCATACTTTTTTTTTACTTTCTTTATTTTTCTTCAGGTTTTTTTTCGTCTATGTTTTCTTTCACAACATGACTATCATGGATATGTTTTGCATGACTACACACGTATGACCTGTATGGAATTGCTTGCCTTCTCAATGAAGGGAGTGGGTGGGAAGAGAGGAAAGGAGAGAATTTGGAACTCAAAGTTTTATTTTTTCATTCTTTACGTTTTGTTTTATTACTTCTTGATGCCTCATAGATTCATTAGCTTCCACTTGCTCAAGTCTAATTTTAAATGAGTTAGTGTTTACATTTTGCTTTTGATGCTCCATTTTCAATTGGTTGATTTCACCTCTCAGGGTATCCTTTTCTCTCTCTAGATTCTGAATCTCCGTAGCCATTTCGCCAATCTTATTCTTTAGGGACTTGATTTCATCAGTGAATTTTTTTTCCATATTTTCTTTTAGCTCCCTAATTTGGTTTTTAAAGTCCTCTTTTAGCTCTTCCAGCAGTGCTTTTTGGGCTGGAGACCAGATCATATTAGCTTTTGAGGTATCTGATGTATCTACCGTGTCATTGCTATCTTCTTCTATGTCGATATTTTGATCCTGCCTGTCTCCATAAAAAGAATCTATTGTCCTCGGTTTTTTTGTGTTCTTCTTCATGTTGGATTGCCTTTTACTGGCGTTAGAATGAATTTCTATCTGTGAGTCTCAGGGCTTTCTGTCCCAGCTTTCTTATTCTGGGGGTTGTGAGTCTAGAATTATAACCTTCAGTTTCCTGAGGTGTGGGGGAGGGGTCTGGCTCCCTGGCGTCTCACTCCCTATGGGTGTTCTCCAGCACTTGCTTTTCAGCAATGGTCTCAGCTGTTTGTTGTTTGAGCTGATGACTGGCGCTTCCCCTGGGGGAGCAAGATTACGTTTGGGCTCCTGGCGTTGACCCCTGCCCACTCTTCCCCTCTGGGACTAATAAGCTGCTGGTATTTGTCCAGTGAGGCCCTGCTACTCTCTCCTCTGTTTCAGTTCTCTTTTTTTTCTTTTCCCGAGGAATTCTCTGGGTGAGGGGGGGAGGGGTTAGAGCCGTTTACCTGGCCATTGAGTCTTGCGGAAGTTCAAGAAGCCGAGTTCCTGGGTTTTGCAAGCGTTAGGAGTGGGTGTTTTCACGGCCGGTGGCGCTGCGCTGCCTCTCCTCGCTCCCACAGACTGCCGTCCTGTGTTGGGAGTCCTGGGGATCTCCGCTGGTTTCGGGCGCCCAGCTTTCTCCCAGCCCGTCTCCCACGTGGATTTCCCGGCCAGCCGCTTCCGCCTTGGTCTGGAGCAGCTCCGCACCAAGCACTCTCCGAGCCTGCAGGTTCGTTCCTCCGGCCTTTCAAACTCTCCCGTCTCGGAAATTTGCCCCACGCAGACTGCTTGCGGTTTCTGACTCTCTCAAATCTGCTCAAATTCACTTTTTTATGGGAATCTGACAGACCTTATGAGAGAGCTCCGGTAAGACTCTGCCTTCATGCGGCCATCTTGGCTCCGCCCCTCTCGAACTCAAAGTTTTAAAAACAAATGTTAAAATTGTTTTTACATGTAACTAGGGGAAAATTATATACAAATAAATAATAAATAAATACATTTTAAAAATGAATGCTGATAACATTTGTATATATCATAATTAAATAATTTAACTTTAAAAAAAGAAATAAAAGGGATGGTTTCAGAAGGTTTATATCGACCAAGGTAAAGAGAAGTGAGAAGAAACAGGAGAATAATTTACAAAGTAACAATATTGTAAAGATAAACAACTATGAAAGTTACTCTGATCAATATATTGATCTATCACAACTCCAGAGGACTCATCCTATAAAATGATATACACCTCTAGATACAGTACTGATGGACTCAGAATAGAGACTAAAACATATTTTTTCCTTTGTTTTTGTTGCTTTTTTTCAGAAGATGGTTAATGTGGAAATGTGTTTTATATGACTTCTTTGGAATTTTATATTTTGGGGAAGCACCATAGTTAGAGGAGAGCTGGCTTTTGTCTCCTTTAAGCTAAGTGTTCATCAATAAGTCACTTTAAGACTATGAAGAATATATATAGGAAGGGAGGGAAGAAGGGAGATAATTTAGAACTGAAAATTAAAAAAAAACTCAATCACATAGTAGATAAACTATAATCCAGACCTCTAAGCTCTAGACAAGCAGAATATCAAAAAGGTGCTGATGACTTTGAGATGATGACTCTAAAGTTTTGCCATAACTTTGAGATGATTTGAATATGTTAATGAACTAACCCCAAAGTGGTACAGATAGCAATTGGTCTGCTTCTCCCAGAAGTACTATAAAAATGACACCTCAAACTTTTCCTTAGCACCCAGCGCTCTTCCATCTCTTTTGGGTCCAGGCTGTCTAGTGGTTTCAACTCTAATCCACGGTTACATCAATGGTATTCGTTGCCTCTCTCCTTCATCCTTTTCCCCATGTGGCCTCCTTTTGCCATCCCATTCCCACATCCCTGAACCCTGCCATCTACCTCTGTATCCCTCCTCACTTTTTCCACTTATCTCTATGCCTTATTAAAATGTGATTGCTGCCCCATTTCTCTCTGTCAACCATGGTCTTTCCCAGCAAGTACCCAAAGAACCATTGTATACTCGAACTTATTTCATAATTTCACAAATGATTTGTCAATTCAGAGACAGAGACAGAATTACAGAGACATGTCTGCTAGTGGTTATTACATTTCTAGGCTGAGAAAGATAGCAAGAGCTAGTTTAAAAACAATCAAAGGAGTGTTCAAGTATATTGAGTCACACACAGGCAGCTGGAAGTGGTCCTAAGGCAACTCAAAACATTTTCCAGGGGATGGTCCATAGAGTCCCAACACATGGGATATGTCTATTAGTTGTTTTGTTTTTTTTTTAACTCCCCAGATGTTCCTTTCGTGCATAGAAGTTTGCATGTCTCTGAGTACGTAGTAAATTGTCAATAAACATTTGCCAATTGAAATAGCATTCTACATGTATTAAACTAAAGTGATCTCTTTACTTGAAGGAGCTTTCTATCAAAATTTCATAGGTTAATTAACAACAAGACAAGCCACTTATTTTAATGTTTAAATAAAAGTAAATATTTGAATGCACGTAATATTATTTCACAATTAAAACAAAACAGAAAATTAATAATATGGTATATAAAGTATCAACATAGATATTGCCAAGAGAATTCTTGGCAATATTAATTATTTCAATTATGTTTTCATAATTATTGAAAACTTGTGGGAATTTATTCTTAAAGTGTAAATAAATGTATGGAGTATATCATGCTGTCTATAAGTACTTAAACAGTTATAACTATCATCAATTTAAGAGGACAGGGATTGAAGAAGCAGTGATTAAAAAAGACAAGTTTCAATTACTCCAAATTATCCATTTCATTTGCTTCTCAAAGATATGACTCCTCCCTCTCTCTATCCCATTCCATTTCTCCATAATGAATGGGGCAACTGCATTTGTGGAGCCAGAAGGCAGGAGGACCAGAGAGTAAGCAATGGGAGAGGAATCAGAAATAACACAGCACGGTCAAGATTTGGGTTGTTAAAGAAGACAAAGGAATGGCTGTAATAGAATAAAGTTTTCCTCATGGTTGGTATTTACAATGTGTTCTATTCTACTACTCCACTAACAATGAGCAAGCAGCTTAGAAGAAGCAGATAGCCTAAGCTGATTAAACAACTGCATTCAAAATAAACAATCACAACCATTCTACTTTGTTCCAGTGGCTGTTTTAGGTGTTGGGGATACAAAAACAAATGAAGTCATTATAAACCCTTAAGGTACTTACAATCAAGAGGAGATAATATACTCTCTCTCTCTCTCTCTCTCTCTTTCTTTCTCTCTCCACATGTGTGTCTATGCTCACACACATACATATGAATGTAAGTAGGTATATATCAGATGTGTGTGACCTTTCAAAATACTCTAGACTTGGCTGAAAACCCAGGTTACGTAAGTATATATAAATTAAATTTAAAACATATGCATAGTAATTGTGGGTGGAGAACTCTAGCAATCAGATTGCTTGCTATTTGACATCCTTCTTTCTCCAAGAAGATACGATATCAGGGAGGTGATGCCATGACATGCAAATGAAAAGGATTTAAGTGAGGCAGGGCTGTGCAAAGTCACCAGCCTCACCTTCTCCTTCAGAGCCATCTGGGTCCAGTGGCCACACATAGATCAGGACAACTTGAAAAAGCAACAGGGAAATCAGGAAAAGCCTCATATAGTGTAGATGGCAGGCTACTGAGCTGAGCTTCAGAGGAAACAGGATTCTAGGGACTTAATCAGAAGGAGATAATGTAAGTACTGATTCACAGTGTTCCAGAGAGTCACTTGAACATTGTCTATCTGCAACACTATAAGGTAAATAGTCTTGGGAGAAGCTTGACAGCTTCCAGGCGATTAAGTGATGGAAACGTCTAATTCTCAGCACTCAAACTGTTCTTAGAATTTCTGAGACTGATGTTAGCCTATAGACTTAGTTTAGGAATTCAAGGTTTGGGTAGAACAATGGGCATATAGCCCAGGTGATTTTTTTTTAATTTATAGTACATTGGCATTTTATTCATTTTGGTTCTATTGTAGGTAACTAGGTGGCACAGTTAATAGAGAGCCGGCCCTGAAGTTGGGAACACTGGAATTTAAGTCCAGCTTCAGATACTTGCTAGCTGAGACCCCAGATAAATCACTTAAACTCTGTCTGCCTCAGTTTCCTCAACTGTAAAACGGGGAGGAGGATAATAACACCTACTACACAAGGTTATTGTAAGGATCAAAGGACATACTTGTAAAGCACTTAGCATAGTGCCTAGCACATAATAAGCACTACATAAATGCTTCTTCCATTGTTCTCTATTACAAACCTAAAATTAAACTAAATAATTACTCCCTACATAATAAATGGGCCAAAAACATATCATATAAATTATAAATAATTGGGTTTAAGAAAGGGATATCAATGACATAGCATACCAATTCTTATGGGAAGTAGATTAAATCTTAAAACCAATATAAACAAATAGAAAAAAAAACATGGGCTCAATAAACTGTAAAAACTAGAAGAGATCAGAAAATTTACAAAGTAACAACCTTGAAAAATAATGTTAAAAATTAGAAGAGAGACCCAACAAGAGATAGAGAGCATTACAAAATGCAAAATGGATAATTTTGATTATGTCAAATTGAAATGTTTTTGTACAAAAAAAGCCAATGCAACAAGAATTAGGAGGGAAGCAGAAAATTGGGAGAAAATCTTTGCAACTAGTATCTCTGATAAAGGCCTCATTTCTAAAATATACAGGGAGCTAAGCCAAATATATAGGAATACAAGCCATTCCCCAATTGAGAAATGGTCAAAGGATATGAACAGGCAGTTTTCAGAGGAAGAAATTAAAGCTATCTACAGGCATATGGAAAAATGCTCTGGATCACTGCTGATTAGAGAAATGCAAATCAAAACAACTCTTAGATACCACATCTCTCCTGTCAGATTGGCTAAAATAACAAATCAGGAGAATGATAAATGCTGGAAAGGATGTGGGGAAATTGGAACATTGTTGCATTGCTGGTGGAGTTGCGAGCTGATCCAGCCATTTTGGAGGGCGGTGTGGAACTATGCCCAAAGGGCTATAGAAATGTTCATACCCTTTGACCCAGTAATACCTCTTCTAGGGTTGTATCCCAAAGAAATCACGCAAGCGGGAAAAGGACCCATATGTACAAGAATATTTATAGCAGCTCTCTTTGTGGTAGCCAAGAATTGGAAAGCAAAGGGATGCCCATCAATTGGGGAATGGCTGAACAAGCTGTGGTATATGAAGATGATGGAATACTATTGTGCCATAAGAAATGGGGATGATGCAGACTTCATAACAACCTGGAAAAACCTACAGGACATAATGCTGAGTGAGCGGAGCAGAGCCAGGAGAACGTTGTGCACAGCCACAGATATGTGGATTCCGTGAGGACCAACCCTGACATACTGCGCTTCTCTCAGCAACCTAAAGGGGCAAGGACAACTCCAGGGGACTCACGATGGAGAATGCTATCTTCATTCAGAGAAAGAACTGCGAAGTTTGAATACAGACTGAGGCACACTACATGCTCGCCTTTTCTGCTTCTCTTTTGTTTTTGGTTTTGGGGTTTTTTTTTTTTTTTTTTGGTTCTGTTTCTTCTTTCTCATGATTCATTCCATTGGTCAAAATTCTTCTCCACGACTTGACTAGAGCATAAATTAATTCAATGCGAAGTTATACATGACAGTTATATGAGACTTCATGCCGTCTTGGGGAGGGAGGGGAGAAAAACTGGAACTCAAAACTATGTAGAACCGTGTGTGGTAAACTAAAAATAAATAAAGAAATTTATTAATAAAAAAAAAAGAAAAAAAGAAAAAAAATTAGAAGAGAAAATTTAAATTCTAAATTAAATAAATATATATGCGCATTCTAACTGCTCCTTAAAGATCAACTAATACATGTGATACTAAAAAGAGAAAGTTCCCTAAAATAGGGACAAAGTCTTTCCACCAAACTTCCTCTAACAAACACTCTATCCAAATCAGGCTGTGCCAGTCCTGAAGAGGGACAGATAAACAGCTTAGGGCTCATAAATGTGAAATAAATCTTCAACCAGAAGGAAAGCCGAGACAACCTTGAAGTCCAGCTGTGAGAATGTGACTACCATGAAAGGGAATGGAGTCAGAAAGCGAGTGATGAAGTAATAGAGGGGAAAAAATACTGAAACACCAAAGATTTGAAGTAAAATAAATTCAATAACCACCCAGGGCACAAGCAGATGCAGCAGCAATAAAGACCCTAAAACTAGAAGGAAAGATAAGTACTTAAACTCTGAAAGAACGAAGTCCTAATTGTGACGAAGTTATTCCTTTGGCATCAAGCCTAAATTTAGCTTTTTAAATCTTTTTCTACTCACTGCTCCTTTTTTTCTGTGCCCTGGGGCAAAACAGTTCCAGACTAATCCTTCTTCAAAATAACAGCTTTTAAAAACTTAAAAATAGGTATCACTTTTCCCTTATTTTATCAAATTAAATTTTTATTATCTTTATCTTCTAATCAATGAAAGGGAGTTGTGGTATAAAGGAAAGTCAGTACTAGGAAACCTGGGTTCCAAGTTCTACTTCTACCACTAACTAGCTGTTTGATCCTGCCAAGTTTTAACTTCTCTGGGTCTCAGGTTCCTATTTGTAAAGACCCAGTTATATTTAAGTCCCTTTCCAACTCTAAAATTTTATATTCTATGGAATGTGAATGCTTTCAAATGAAATTCCACATGTTTTGTTTAAAAAAAAGAACTTTGTATGGAAAAACACTATGCTAAACTGCTTTGAGAGCTTCCTGGACTATTGGTTATTTTCTCCCTTTTCCTTGCCCCGCCCCATTCTTCATTAGTACAGATGATACAATACATGAAGCAGTTACTAGCTGATGCTCATAAGTAATGCAAAACATTTTTCTTCAAATTTGCACCATTTAATTAATATTTTCATTGAATCAAATTGTTGCAGATTAACATATGATTGCCTTGGATTTTTCCTAAATTGTCAGCTCAAATTTTAATTGTTTATGGAAATGAAATATTTCTTATTCCTAAACCATAACTATAAGGAAAGGTGCTATGTGAGTTTATTGTTCCTTTTTGTCTATTTTCCCAAGTCTTCTTAATTATGGTATTTTCTCTTCTTTATTTCTTATTTATTCTGTATATTGCTACTCTGTACATATTTGTTTACTTGTGGCTTCTCCCAATAAATTGTAAGCAACTTGAGGGAGGGGATTGTCTTTTTTTCTTTTTGATTCTTAGTACTTAGCATATTCACTGACATATAGTAGGAGTTTAATAAATGTTTATTCACTGACTCTTACAAAGAAGACTTCTACTATTTTCAATATCACAATATGTATCCTGGATGGCATCCTTTTTTTAAAAAAATGAATTACAACATTAAAATATGAATTCCATATTAGTTAAAATAACAAGAGATTTATTCATATAGGGGATGAGAAGGGAGGATGGAGGAGAGGGAGCAGATACCTAACAGTCCAAGAAACTCTCAAGCTCTCAAACTAATTTGGCATAGAAATTCTCCACAACAAATATCATGAATAAATGTAAATCATAATTATTTTGGCACATGTATATTTGGAATGTGGCCATAGGTATGCTAAAAAGAATTACTCTTCACTGAGTGAACTAGAGAATGAAGAAGGAAAATCAAATCTTATTAGTTGTTCCTTATGAAAAAGGACAGACAATAAAATGTGGCCCTGGATGTGGCTATAGGAAAGTCAAATTCTATGAAGGAAACCTTTTATCTTCTTGTTGCATTTCATGGTATATGGTGAAATAAAATCACAATATGATTTTGTTAAGAAAAAAGGATAAAATGTTTAAAATAGTTTAAATGGTATCACTAATCTGTCAAATGTAAGATAGTATGACTACTTACCTCTAAACCTTATCTCTGAAACCTACTTTAAGTACTATCAAAACTATTTTGGGAAACCTTGCATATTGATTTTAGGGGTGTGGGGGGAGAAGGGGGCTATTCTTACTGTTTTTCTACAAAGATATAATCACATTTTAACATTTTCTAAGTTTCTCTAAATCTGAGCTGAATCAATATTTCTCAATTTGTTTTCAACTTTCAGAGCTTTTACAGCTAACACAACAACAAGAGTGCTAATGGTGAGGGTATGTGTGAGGAGAAGAGGTGAGAAATCACAATCTTTAAAATCAGTTTAGAGTGTATGTATCGGATCATGCTACA